>NC_090823.1:19023213-19136745 GCF_000390325.3 Nicotiana tomentosiformis
TTGTAACACTACTGGAGAATAAATAATGACATGGTAAAAATGTTTAAACAATATAATAAGATAAAATGACCATAGAAATGAATCAAGTAGTAGGTCACATTTAATTACACCAAATAATTGCAAATAAATACCTCGTGGAAACAAAACATAATTTCTTTTCAACTTTAAGAAAGATCACAACAAAAATCAAAGGTAACTACGGCCATAAATCAATATCAGTAAGGGTACTCACGAGGTACCGCCTCGTAGTCCCAAATCATAAATAAATTCACAATATCTCATTTCCTTATCTCACCGCGGGAGCCTTCACAATTTATTTGAAAGAAAACATTTTTTCCGAAAAAGCATCCCGCATTTTAGCCATCCTTATCACACCGCATGACTTCTAGTAGTTCCCCCTACTAGCCACGCGTATCAAGCCACCCTTATCTCACCGCATGCGTTTCAATACCCAGACCTTATACCACCGCATGCGTATCAATATTACAATATATCACAAATAATTTAACTTGCCAAAATAATTCAACAATAATATTTTTTCACAATAAATAGCTCACGGCTCATGTCAAAATAATTCAACAATAATATTTTTTCACAATAAAGAGCCCACGACTCATGCTAAAATAATTTAACAATAATATTTTTCCACTATAAAGAGCTCACGGCTCATATCAAAATAATTCAAAAATAATATTTTTTCACAATAAAGAGCTCATTTCTCCATCACGATGAGTACGAAAATCTTACAAAAATATTTAGGAGTAAATAATTCAGGAAAATAATATTTCAAAATCTTTAATGCGTTACTTCAATATCAAGTTTAAAAATGTCAAATACATCATATTAATAATATTTAATTTAAAGAAAAGAAACCTTCAAATAATGCACACAATAAAAGAAACCAAGTTCCAACTAAAGAGATAAAACAATTAGCAGAAAAAGGTCAAGCAAATTTAAAATATAAATATTAAATCAATAATGAAGAATATAACAAAATGAAATAATTTAATTATTGCGCAACAGTGATCTGCACAATTTAAAACATAAATTTTCACATTTAGCCCGTGTATACACTCGTCACCTCGTGTACACGATTTTCCACGCATTACAATTATCAATCCTAGGGGGAATTCCTCCCCCCCCCCCCACAACGTTAGACAAGTCACTTACATCGACTTGCTCCAATTTAACCAAGTATTATGCTTTTTCTTCGATTTTCCGATTCCGATTCACTCATATCTAGTCATATTAAATTCAATACAGTCAACAAAAATTATAGTAATCAATTTCATAAGAAAATATTACATTGTTTCAATAAAATCCGAAATTAGCTTAAAATTTACCTGTGGGGCCCACATATCGAAATCCGGCGAAACTTACAAAATCCGACAACCCATTCGATTATGAGTCCACCCATACCAATTTTACCAAATTCCGATAACAACTCAACCTCACGGATTCACGGATTCACGGATGTAAATGAATATGGAATCATGAAATATAATCAATATAGGATAAGGAACACTTATCCCAATATTTTCCCGTGAAAATCGCCCAAGAACCGTGCTCCAAGAATCCAAAACACAATGAAGGAAATGACAATTTTTGGTCCTTAAGTTTTTGCACATCTGTCACTAAAAGTCCATTTTCCGTCACTAAAAGTCCATATTACGTCACTAAAAGTCCATTTTCCGTCACTAAAAGTCCATATTACGTCACTAAAAGTCCACCAGAACTTGCTAGTACCAGTCTTCCTTCAATCGATCATAACTTTATGTACAAATGTCCAAATGATGAATGGTTTAACTTTCGGAAAACTAGAATCAAACGACTACAACTTTTATATTTTGAAAATATTCCGATTCTTTATGAATTACAAGATATAAGCTTCCAAAGTCGGCTCCACGCATCAGAAATTTCTGGCGAAACTGCTCTACCAGCCTTCATTCAATCCATCATAACTTTCTGTACAAATGTCCAAATAATGAATGGTTTAACTTTCTGGACACTAGGATCAAACTACTACAACTTTCCTCTTTTGCAAATTTTTCCAATTCCTTATGAATTGCGAAATATAAGCTTCCAACATTGGCTCCACGCACGAAAATTCTGCAACAGAAATTTCCAGCAATCCTCTTTGTCCGAAATCCATTCCGTTTACCTTCCGAAATCCACCCGAGACCCTCGGGACCTTTACCAATTATACCAACATATCCCAAAATATAATACGAACTTAGTCGAGGCTTCAAACCACATCAAACAACATCAAAGCAACGAATTGCACCTCAAATCAAAATCTATAAACTTTGAACTTTTAAATTCTTTATCTTGTGCCGAAATACATCAAATCAAATCGGAATAATTTCAAATTTTGCACACAAGTAATAAATGACATAATAGACCTATTCCAATATTCATAATCGGATTTCGACCTCGATATCTAAAAGTCAACCCCCCAATCAAACTTCCCAAAAATTCAACTTTTGGCATTTCAAGCCTAATTCCACTACGGACTTTCAAATAAAATTCCGATCACACTCCTAAGTCCAAGATCACCATACAGAGATGTTGGAATCATCAAAATTCTATTTCAGGGTCGTTTGCACATAATTTGTCATCCGGTCACTATTTGAACTTAAACTTTTAATTTTTCATCAAAATTTCATATCTCGGGCTAGGGACCTCGGAATTTGATTCCGGGTATACGCCTAAGTCCCAAATCACGATACGGACCTACCAAAACTGTCAAAATACTGATTCGAGTCCGTTTACTCAAAATGTTGACCAAAGTCAACTCAGTTGAGTTTTAAAGCTCTAATTCACATTTTAATTCATTTTTCACCTGAAAACATTTCGAAAAATTTTATGGACTGCGCACGCAAGTCAAGGAATAATAAATAGTGCTTTTAGAGGTCTTAGAACACAAAATTAATTATTAAATTTAAATATGACATTTTGGGTCATCACACTCGGATTCGAGTCATGAGTATGAAGTCGTCTTTGTTACGAAACACTTTCCGATGCGAGCTCAGATTTGATCAGGCTCCGTTGTCAATACAGGACAGGGGCGGAAACCAAAAATTAAAAATAAAATTTGTGAAAATAGTCAAGAATGGGAATTATATCTCTAAACCATCCTAATACACGAACATAGAAAAATCAATATATCATGTGTTCCCTACACAAGAAGCTAGAAGAGTAATAATTTCCCAAATACAAACTAAAATAAAAGGGATTTTACCTTCCTATACACTGTTTGAAACTTTATTACTCTCCATACTAAAGTTTTAATTTAATTACATGGTCATATACAATATATCAATTATATAAAAATAAATTTTAAATGAGTATCCCTTTATATTAGGAATTGAATAAGGAATATCAGTTATTTCCTTATCTCTTTATACTTTCTCACTCTCTCTCTGTCTCTCTCTCTTCGTCTTTCTGCTCCCCTTCTCTGCCCCTCCCCCCCTAAATCTGCACAAGAAGTGCAGAGTGTAGTATTAGTACAACCGAACTCATGTACTGGTAAGTGCCAAGCCTAACCTCGACGAAGTAGTGACGAGACTAAGGCAGATCACTTACATTAACTTGTACGCAATAATAATAATAATAATAATAATAATAATAATAATAATAATAATAATAATAATAATAATAATAATAATAATAATAATATAATAATAACAACAATAATAATAATAATAACAGGAATAGTAGTAAGACCAATAAATAATTTTAATAATTGAAATCAATTCAGCAGTCACAATCCCTCAACTTGTTTCCATTGCGCCGTGCAACCCGTTCCCCCAAGATAAACTTTAAATAAGTCTGTTGCGGCGTGCAACACGATCCCCCAATATAGACTCTTAAATAAGTCTGTTGCGACGTGCAATCCGACCCCCCAATATATTTACTTTCATTTCTGTTGCGGCGTGCAACCCCATCCCCAATATATTTTTACAAATCATAAATGTAATAAACATCACTCCAATAAATACTGTTGATACCCAATTTTTTCCTCATATTTTCCAATTATATATATATATATATACACCTTCAAAATAGTGCATATGCATCATTATTTTATTTACAAGCATACACATTATTTTTATGAATATTTAAATATAAAATATAAAATGATTTTAAATATAAAATGATTACCCTACAAATTATTTTTATTATATAAATATAAAATGATTACCCTACAAATTATTTTTATGAATATTTAATCATCTAAACTTATCATTTATACCAATATGAGGTTTTAAATATTTTCAGTGCATTCATCATAATTACATTTGCATTTTTAAAGGCTAAATTGCACATATTTTGCAATAATAGCCCATATGCATATATAATTACATTATTCATACAGAAAATAACTTTTTATATTTTAATAATGTTAAGTAATTATTTTTAATCATTTATATGTACAAATGATATTTTTGTTATTTATTTGATTAAAATTGGGTATTTAAAATCTAGCCCTAAATTCCTTCTTATTTCAGACATAACTACCCAATCCTAGCCCAATTACCCATGGCCCAAGACTAATTAACCTAACCCCATACCCGGTCGCGACCCGTTTAACTAACCCGACCCAGAACCCCCGACTAATCGTGGTCGTTGATCTCTGAGATCAACGACCCACATTACACCCTCCCTTTTTAATTATATCCAAACCCCCTAACCCTAAAACATTCCATACCGCCCGCCACCCTTGAATCCTCTCATCTCTCATCTTCCAAACCCTAGCCATCTCCCCCCAGTTTTCTCTCCTAATCCCACCGGACATGGGATTACATAGTTGTTTCCTGCCATATTCTACTTCCCCTGGTACTGGAATCTTCTATATACCGCTTGCCCAAAACATGGCAAGCAGATCTCATCAAATCTGGTTCCTGATTATTGTATGAATCTCTGTGTATTTTCGTGATTCCTACTCACCCTAAAATTAGGGTTTCAGATTCTTTTAAATCGAACCAAATCTGGTTCGATTCTTTGATTTTAAAAGGCATTTCTGTCTATGCTCATCTTATTCTATGCAGCATGTGATTTTTACCCTTTATTTATTTTAGATTTTTGCCAATTTTACACTCTCCCTAAAATTATGCTTTGAGATATTTTCTCTTTTCCTTACTGATTTGATTGCATGTGATGATTCTTTCCTTTCTCATGTTTGATTGACGATTTTCCTTTGTTTGGATGTTAATTTCTACTACTATATAAACCCCTCCCCATTCCCCTTTGAGAAGACTTGAATCGTCAATGTTTACTAAAAAACTAAAGTTATCGCTCTTTGTTCTCTAAATACTCTTGTTCTATATTCTGGTTCCTGGCCGGCTGAAAGCCAAGGCCAGAAATTCTGGGTTCTTACTACTGTGGACTTTGTTCTTTCTTATTTTTTGCTTAACTGCCAAGGCCAGAAATTATGGGTTCTTGCTACTTTGGACTTTGTTCTTTCTTATTTTTCGCTTAACTGGTGAGTTGCTGAATGTTTGTCACTTCATTCCTATTTACCTATCATTTGCATATGTTTTCGCTTCTGAAGATTGTTGTTCAATATGTTTCTGGGTTGTTCTCGTATGCAATTTTGGCTGTTTTACTTCAATTCTAGACCTTTCTAATCTAAAATGCCATTACGCTTGCAGTTTGAGACATGTTTAGACTTGCTTTAAGTTGATAAAATTCTTTTTTTTAAAGTCTGCCTAGCCTATGTGTTACTGATAACCATCTTTTTACTTTTTAAATTTGCTATTTGAACATGCTCCCATATCCCCTTTCTATGGATTAGTTGACTAAGTATGAGTATATAAGTATATAGCACAAGTCTGTTTCTGAATTTGCTGTGATTACATGTAGCCTGTTTTGATCCTGTTTTCACCATGTCTTGACTTCCCCAGTAATTGCCCTAATCCTGTTAAGTTCTGATCGATATGGTTCCTTCTTGTGATACTAGCATTCTACATTTAGCATAATCTAAACTTTTTACCACTAGGTGAATCACTTAATTCCTGGCTTCCTTACGCCCATGAAGATGTAATTTTGGGTTGTTATGAACTATGAGAATGAAGGCCTGGCCTGGCCAGGTGTATCTTTAGGCTTGTTGTAGGCTTCCTATAGCTATTCTACTTTATAATTTATTTTATTCATTCTGGGTCTGTAATAATTCTTATAATGACATTTTGGGTTATTAGTAAAAGTGGAAAAGGGGTTTTATCTTACACTTGCATTAAAATGGGTAGAAATCCTCACTATAGGTTCGTTACTTAGATAAAATGTGTTATTATGCTCAAACATGTTCAGTTGTCATGTGTTAGAAATCATGCCTATAGGTATTCTATTTTGCTCAAAACATGTTACTTTTCAGTTATTATAGAAATCTTGCCTACGGGTATCCAATTATGCTCAAGCATGTTCTATTATTATGTGTTAGCAATCTTGCCTATAGGTTCTTCATTTGGTTCAAATGTGTTCTACTTTTGCTTACTAGAAACCATGCCTATAGGATATTGAATGATGAATGTCTCAATGTGCGCATAGGATTCTGTTTACATACGGCTTAATCTACAAATTAGATGCCATGCCTATAGGATCTAAAAAATCAGTTTTAATTACAGAAATCATGCCTATAGGAGCTAAATATGTATAAAATCAGCTCAAACTATCAACCTTTAGAAAGTATGCCTATAGGAGCTAAATATACGAGAATTAGTCCCAATCGCTAGTCTCTAGAAATCATGCCTATAGGACATCACTACTCGCTCTTCAAACGTTGTTATCCACGCGATTATTAGGAAGCATAAGTTTTATTGTCCCTACTACGTAAATCACCTAGAGATCATGTCTATAGGTTTAATAATTCATAACCTGTAGTCTCCATAATCAGCGTGTAATAACAAATACTCCTAAATTGTATAGTCGCTTAGAAATCATGTCTATAGGTTTTGTAACCAGCCCCCCCCCCCCCCCCATAATCTGCAAATCAGTTAACTTGGGACATCAGCACCACATATACGATTTTGAATTTAGCATCACCTAGAATCCATGCATATAGGACTCTAAGCCTCAAATTTTTAAACTATGTATTTCCTAAACTGCCCGCGTGCATTTGTTTGTTTGTGTGTGGAGGCTAAGTTGAGCCCTTAATTACCTTTACATGAAGTCCAACTTGTTTTTGTATGTCGCGTAGTTTTATCATTTTTGAGCAGCCTAAGTAAAGTCTAGAATTATTCAAATAGAGGTCCAAAGCCTCCTGGACCGTAGGCATGGGATGGGTAGTGCATGTATAGAGTACGACTTAGAATTGACTAGTGTACTTTAGGTAAACAACTTAAAAATAGTAATCGGGTAGCAAGAGATAATAGTCTATGCCCGCTGAATAATATGAGTAATGCCCCATGTTGAGGGAGTTACGAAGTATTATTTATATTGCACGGGGTGATCAAAAAACTTAGGACCCCCACCCCCACCTTTATTTAAAGTCAATCATTTTATTTGTCCAAATTGCTTCCCTTCTCTTAGACTAATTCATATAATTCGAGTTCGGCCGGGACCCACCGTTGTGAACCTCGAAGAGTGACTAACACCTTCTTCTCGAGGTAATTTGAGTCCTTACCCGATCTTTGGTGATGCAGCTAGTTAAACATAGTTATCTGCAAAATAGGTACCCTAACGCACCTTAATCCGTTAGGTGGCGACTCTCTTTTAACACCCTTCCTTTAAAAGAGTTGTCACGACGTTGAGGCATGCTTTCGCGAGAAAACGGGGCGTGACAACATAGCGACTCTGCTGGGGATACATTTAGGCTCATACCATTGCGAACTTGGTCTATACGAATTAGTCTCTCTCGATAAACTTGCCTCTATTATTTTGCTATTACCTGAGCATCCCGCTCCCATTCTTCCTTTTATTGCTACATGCACACCCCCTTCCCTATTTCCCCTTTTAAATGAATTTACATGCAACTCTTCGCTTAATCTGTTTACAATATGCATTCCAATGGCTCCAACTTTTTAAATTTTGTTATATCATGACTTTCCCAATCTTTACCCCTTTATTGATTTTTTTTATTATACGAACTAACTTCTTCCCTGTTTTTCTTTCTTTTCTGTCTTTACATTTATTAAATACTGCATTTATCGCTTTTATCATGCAAAATACTTGACAACGTGTTGTTTGATCTTTGCATAAAGTATGCTCTACATCACATTCCACTCGTGCGCAATTAATACCATAGCGGCACTTGATGAGTGTCTGCGCTCTTCCTATATTACCCTTTTTAAAATTGGAAAGGCTTATTTGCGATAAAACTAGTCATTCAGTAGTGCAATCGAGGGTTCCGTGCCTTTCCCTTTCAAGTTGTCCACTTGAGGGTACCGGTCTAGACTCTCGTAGAAACCCCACTCTGATGTTAATTGTGCATGCATGATGTCTAAACCTAGTATAGGTTAAAACGTTGTCCACGTCATAACTCTCTAAGGTAAGCCTTGTCCAAAGCCCGCCGGGATTTCCATAAATTACAATGGGTACAATCATGATATGTGCATTATTTGGAGAACACGTGCCGATATGCTAATCATTAATGTGTGAATAGTCGAATCCGGAGGGGGAAAGGGCTAACTCTATTTGTTTGGCAGAAATGAGGCACGAAGTCCCCAGGTTCGACATGGTTCGAAGTATCCCACCTTTGTTGCTAGATTGGTGGGAAAATCTCTCGCCAAGTGATAAAAACCATCTGAAAAGAGTTCTCGGGAATTTACCTTCTTTGCTAGACATTCAGCCAAACAATGTACTGATTGAGGCCGCTACTATTTCTGGGATGAAAAGAGGGTCGTCTTCCGTATTGGTGATATAGAAATGACTCCCCTCCTGGAGGAAATAGGAGGCTTTGTTGGGCTTCCCTGGGGCAGCCCTAGTCCGTTGGTACCGGAAAATTGCACTTCTCAAGGTTTTCTGAAAATGATGGGTTTTAGAAGGAATGATGAGTTAGTCTGCCTGAAGAAGTCTTACATACCATTCAACTTCCTTTATGAGCATTATGGGCACAACAAGTCTTACCGTCTTTATCATGATTAATTTTCTATCACCTCTCTGGGTTGGGCTCATCGCCCGATTTTTGTGTTCATTGTCTGCTTTCTGGGGATGCTGGTATTCCCAATACAAGGAGAGGATTCACACTCGCTTAGCTATAGTTACTAAGACCCTAATGGAAGGAATTGAGGGACATACTTACACTATTGTCCCAATGATCGTAGCGGAGATATACCGAGCCTTAGACGATTGCAAGAAAGGATATAGGCATTTTGAGGGTTGCAATCTGTTACTGCAAATATGGTTGTTGGAACATCTTCAAAGGGGACAATACCATCAAGAATTTTTGCGGCGACCATGGAATGACCACATAGCTTTTCACCATCCGAAAAGAATGACTTTTATCCCGGATAGGTTTGGACAACCAGGAAACGCTGTGAGCTGGGTACATTTCTTTAGCAATTTGACTGATGACAAGGTACATTGGATGTTCGAGTGGTTCCCTAGCACTGAATTCATCATCAGGTCGAGAGATGTTCCTCATCTAGTGCTAATTAGATTAAGGGGAATCTATCCCTATGCTCCTATCAAAGTCACAAGGCAAGCTGGCAGAAAACAAGTTATACCCCGAGTTTCCAAAATGGTTCATTAAAAAGCAGATTTCCAAGGGAATGTCACTCCATTCAAGTTCGAGGCACAGCACATGTGGCATCAAAATACTATTATGGAGAAAGATACCATCGAGCTAGACATCTATCATGCCGGCCATGTGTACTTCTACCCATCATGGTTGATCGATGACATAGCAGGAGAGGTCAAGCCAGTGGTTGATTTGAGGAATAGGGTCATAGACGACGCTGCTGAAGCATAAGTCAAATACAGGAGGTTGCACGAAAGGGTCTTTGAATCTGAGTCCAGGCATTTGGAACAGCATAAAGTGGACATGTAAGCAATCAATGAATGGAGGGGAATCGCTACTACATCAACAGAAAGGTTGGATTATTTGGAGCAGGATTTGATGGAACTTGAGGGAAAGATGAGGAAAAGGGTCTCAGATTGTCATAATACAGAGGGCAAAGAAGGAGGACATCTAGCAAGGGCGTATCTACTGTTGGACATGCGCGACCTGGGGAATCTGATCGACGGGGCTAAGAAGGCCAAGCTTGGAGGTGGTCCCTATGGGACCAAGTAGATTATGGGTGATGTTTTCTAGATTCATTTTAGAATTTGATTGTAATAAGGAAAATGCCACTAGTGACTCTTTATAATTATTGTTGTTTTAGTAGAGATTTGGTCTATTTATCATATTAATGAAATGATGCAGTTATCGGCATTGAGTTTTCTCCAAAGCTATGTCGCTAGGACTACCTCGAGCACGATGAGGTCCCCAAATTAGGACGCGAATTCCGCAATACATGTTTAAATATCGCAAATATCCTTTTAATACTCTTTACTGACTTGTTTACCTTTTGTTTTTCTTCTTTTCTTTGTTTATTCCCATCCCCTAAGTTTGGTTTGTGCATACTGGCATCATCGGCATATCATACCAGATCTAGAGGTCCTCCACCTCCTCCTCCTCTAAGTGATCCTAAGAACAAAGGAAAGGTTAAGATGGATGATCTGAGCGGTATCAGGAAAGACAATGCTACACATGTAGAGAATGTTGAGACTTCGAATGGTCGGAGTACTCCGACACAGAACGACTTGGTTTTGCGATTAGAACAAAAGATACTGGAGTTATAAGGGGAACTTGAGTAGGTCTGTAACTTGGCAAACCTTTCCCTTACCCTGAATATTCCCGACATCAACCAACAAAACGCCCAAAACTCAACACCTCCTCAAAACACACAAAACCAGCACCCGCAAAATCCTCCCGCACCTCATCAATACGCCATGGCTCCCCAAAATCCTAATCCTCCACCAAAACCAACTCTTCCACGGCATCATCATCATCCGACCCAGTACCCACAAACTACCACATACCACACTCCTTAGAATGCACCACAGCCTACTCCTGACCCGCAAGACTCAACCAATGACCACCATTACGCCCAGATTCCCGGAGTCCACCAAAGCAATACCATATATGTGGAAACCTTACCCCACACCCCACACCCCACAACAGACCCTATACATACTCAAATCCGCCGAGAAGGACCTGCTCATCAAGAACATGGCAGAGGTACTCAAGAAACTTACCGGCGGGGTTCAAAATATTAAAGGGGGCAAAGCCGTTGAAGGTTTGAATTATGAATATTTATGTATTCAGCCAGATGTAGAACTGCCAGAGGGTTGCAAGCCTCCTAATTTCGAAATGTTCGACGGAACTGGTGATCCAAAGGTGTACTTGAGAACATATTATGACAAGCTTGTAGGAGTTGGCAAGGATGAAAGAATTCGCATGAAGCTATTCATGAGAAGCCTCACTAGAGACGCCCTGTCTTGGTACATGAGTCAGAGCCCAAAGAAATGGGTTAATTGGGTAAGCATTGCATCGGATTTCATGGATCGGTTCAAGTTTAACACAGAAAACGCACCAGACGTTTTCTACATTCAAAATCTCAAGAAGAAGCCAATGGAAACTTTCCGCGATTATGCTACTCGGTGGAGGTCTGAAGCTGCAAAAGTAAGGCCATCGCTGGAAGAAGAACAAATGAATAAGTTCTTCGTTAGAGCTCAGGATCCGCAATACTATGAAAGATTGATGGTTATTGAAAACCATAAATTTTCTGATATCATCAAGTTGGGAGAGAGAATAGAATAAGGGATCAAAAGCGGAATGGTGACAAATTTTGAAGCACTCCAAGCCACAAATAAGGCCCTGCAGTCAGGAGGTATATCCAAGAACAAAGAAGTAGGTGCAGTAATGGTAGCCCAAGGTTCGAAGTCTCCTCTCACATACCAAACACCCCCACCCACATATCAACCTTCACCTCCTAGATACCAACAACCTCCCACCACTTACCATACCTATAACACCCAGCCCACATACTACCACTCACCACCAGCCCGCCAAAACTACCAAAAACCTAGACCAAATTTCGACCGAAGACAACCCAGACAATACACCCCAATTGCTGAACCTATAGACCAACTGTACAAGAGACTGAAGGTTGCCGGTTATATCACTCCCATTCCCACTGTCGCCATGGAAAATTCCTCTCAATGGGTCAATCCAAATAAGACATGTTCCTATCACTCAGGAATAAAAGGTCATACTATTGATGAGTGTCGTACTTTGAAGGATAAGATTCAGACACTAATTGACACCAAAGTCATACAGGCAAAGGAGGCTGCACCCAATGTCCGTAACAATCCTCTCCGGGATCACAGGGACGGAGGGGTAAACATGATAGATACCGATGAAGAATGGGACTCAGAGGGGTCAATTGGACTCATTCGAGAAGGGGATAATCCTGAAACATCTCCAGTCACTCTCACACCTATCATGGTACAAACTCAGGAACCCATTAAAGTTGAGGTAGCTACACCAACTCCGTTTGAGGTTGAAGTAACAACACCCTTCACTATGATGGTAGCACCTACGTTGTATTATAAGTCTAATGCCATACCATAGGATTACATTGCAGAAGCAAGAAGGAAAGGAAAAGAGAAAATGGAAGAAACTGGTGTAGCACAAGGTATGACCAGAACTGGTAGAGTTTACACGCCCGAGCATTTGGGGGAAATAAGTAAAGAAGCCGCTTCCAGGCAGCCCATCATTGAAACCGGCTCGGATGATCTTTGGAGAAAGGTGCAAGCAAGGGAGTATTCTGTGGTTGATCATTTGAACAAAACCCCTTCTCAGATATCCATTCTATCACTACTGCAGAATTCTGAGGCACATAAGAACACGTTGATGAAAGTGTTGAATGAGGCTTATGTACCCAACAACATTACCAGTGGAGAGATGGCCAATATGGTAGGACAAGTGCTGGAAAGACACAAGATCACTTTTCATGAAGACGAGCTACCACCAGAAGGACTAAGTCACAACAGGGCACTGCATATCACAGTGCAGTTTGAGGATAAGTTCATCGCTAGAGTCCTAATAGATGGGGGTTCGAGTCTTAACATATGTCCACTAACTACTCTAAAAAGATTGGGTAAAGGCTTGCACGAGATACGAGCAAGAAATATCAATGTAAAAGCATTTGATGGGTCTCAAAGGGCCACGATTGGGGAAACCAACCTCAGCCTACAGATGGGCCCAACCTGGTTTGATGTTGAGTTTCAAGTGTTGGACATATCTGCTACCTACAACCTATTGTTGGGACAACCTTGGATACATGTCACTGGGGTGGTAGCTTCTACTCTATATCAGGTCATGAAGTTTGAGTGGAACCATCAGGAAGTGATCATCCATGGGGACGGAAGTAATCCCATTTACACCAGTCAAACTGTTCTGGTCATTGAGAATAGAAGGAAGTTGGGTGGAGAAACATACCATCACATCGAGCGCGTCAACGCAATTGAAAAGGACAAAGGGTGGAGCAGTAAGATATAAGGCATATTGGCATGGACAGGGTATGAGCCTAGCAAAGGTCTCGCTAATAATCTCCAGGGGATCACCAAATCAATACAGCTAAAGCGTCACGGCACAACTTTCGGGCTTGGGTATGAACACACCTGGCACGAGTATCAGAATTGGTCGCCACCATGGCGTGGTCCTTATTACCCGCTAGAGAAACCAGTACCACATTTGAGCCAGTCATTTCACCAAGCTGACATGATGTGGGAGTCCGAAGAAGATGAAGTTCTAGCCGGTATAAGGAATATGTTTCTGGATGATGAAGACATGGATTGCAGTGCGATAGTTGAGAAGGAGGAGGAGGAGGAAGGCCTCATTATTCAGACCGTGGAGAAGGGAGTTGTTCTCAAGAACTGGATTGTTGCACCATCAAGGGCCTATCGAGTTCCTGGGTAGCCTGGCAATTAGCATCATTTATTTTAAAAGTAATTTTTTTGAGCATTTAAGACAGTTTTAGTATTTTGTTTTAAGCATGTTTTGTTTTGAAATAATTGCTCGTGTCATCGAGCCGTACCTGTTTGACGTTTTCAAGATTTATCTAAATGCATTGTTGTTTTTAGTATTTATTATTATTCTTTACATTTTTCTCCACCGTATTATTATTACCTATCCTGATGAACTTACGATTGTGACATGTAATGAGACAACGCAACATAAGGATGATGATTCAGAGGATCTGTAAGAGGATATAATGCCCGAGGAAATTTTTAGAGAAGTGAAAAACTTTGAAAACAAGCCTAAGTCCAATTTGGATGAGACTGAAATAGTTAATCTAGGAGACTCTGACACAGTCAAGGAAACATGTGTAAGCATTCACCTGTCACCATCAGAGAAAGAAGAATACACTCGTTTCTTGAAGGAATATGAGGATATCTTTGTATGGTCCTATGATGATATGACCGGTATGAGCACGTCCATAGTGGCTCATAAACTACCTACTAACCCAATGTGTCCACCGGTAAAGCATAAGCTTAGAAAATTCATCAAAGCTAAAGTTCTCAGAGTGGTTGAATATCCAACTTGGTTGGCTAACATCATGCCAGTTCTGAAGAAAGATGGGAAAGTCCGAGTATGCATCGATTATCAGGACCTAAATAGAGCGAGTCCCAAAGATGATTTCCCGTTGCCCAATATACACATACTGATTGACAATTGTGCCAAGCATGAACTCTAATTCTTTGTGGATTGCTTCGCGGGATATCATCAGACAGCTTTTATCATACCATGGGGGGTGTACTACTATAAAATGATGTTGTTTGGTCTGAAGAATGCTGGGGCCACTTATATGAGGGTCATGAAAACTATTTTCCACGACATGATACACAAGGAGATAGAGGTATATGTGGATGACGTCATCATCAAATCCAAGAAAAGTACATATCACATAGCAGACTTTGATCGGCTTCTAAGGTACAATTTGAAATTGAATCCCGCAAAATGTGCCTTCGGGGTCCCCGCAGGAAAATTATTAGGATTCATCGTCAGCCGCCGAGGACTTGAGCTAGAACCATCAAAGGTCAAGGCTATCTAGGATTTTCCACCTCCAAAGAACAAGAAATATGTGATGAGCTTCTTGGGACATCTTAATTATATCAGCCGCTTCATAGCACAATCAACCGTGATCCGTGAGCCGATCTTCAAAATGTTAAAGAAGGATGCCGCAACCAATTGGACTAAAGACTACCAGAATGCTTTTGACAGAATCAAAGAATATTTGTCTACACCGCCAGTCCTGGTCCCGCCAAAACCTGGTAGACCACAGCTACTCTATCTCTCCGTATTAGATGAGGCTTTCGGTAGTGTATTAGGATAACACGACGAGACGGGAAGGAAAGAACATACCATATACTATCTGAGTAAGAAGTTCATACCCTAGGAAGCACATTATTCTTTGCTGGAACGCACCTGCTGTGCTTTGACCTGGATAGCCCAGAAATTGAGGCACTACTTTTGTGCCTATACCACATATCTCATATCAAGGATGGATCCTCTGAAGTACATCTTCCAGAAACCCACGCCTACAGTGAAGCTAGCAAAATGGAAGATATTGTTGAGTGAATTCGACATCGTCTATGTGACTCAGAAGGCGGTTAAGGGACAAGCATTAGCGGATCATCTTGTGGAAAATTCTGTAGGAGGAGAATACAAACCACTAAAAATGTATTTTCCTGATGAAGAAGTATCATTCGTAGGAGAAGATATCGCTGAAGCCTACGACGGGTGGAGAATGTTTTTTGATGGAGCCGCAAACTTCAAAAGAGTGGGTATTGGAGTCGTTTTGGTGTCAGAAACAGGTCAACATTATCTAGTATCCGCGAAACTCAGATTTCCATGCACAAATAATATGGCGGAATATGAGGCTTGCATATTGGGGCTCAATTTGGCCGTTGACATAAATATCCAAGAATTGCTGGTGATCGGTGATTCGGACCTGCTGGTACACCAAGTACAAGGAGAATGGGCTACAAAGAATACCAAGATACTACCATATCAGTATCACGTACAAGAGATGATAAATATATTCACGAAGATAGAGTTCAGACATGTCCCAAGAATCCAGAATGAGTTCGCAGATGCACTGGCCACTTTGTCCTCCATGATACAGCATCCGAACAAGAATTGCATCGATCCCATTCCGGTAAGGATTCATAATCAGACGGCTTACTATGCTCATGTTGAATAAGAAATGGATGGAAATCCATGGCTCCATGATATCAAGGAGTACTTGGCAAAATGAGAGTACCCGGAGCACGCAAATCATACTCAAAAACACACGCTCCGAAGATTGTCCAACCATTTCTTCCAAAGTGGAGGAATTATGTACAGAAAGACTCCCGATTTAGGGTTATTACGGTGTGTTGATGCCAAGGAAGCTTCCAAACTGCTCGAAGAGATACACTCTAGAACTTGTGGACCACACATGAATGATTTCGTTTTAGCCAAGAAGATACTGAGGGCAGGTTATTTTTGGATGACTATGGAAACAGACTGCATCAGGTATGTCCAGAAATGTCATCAGTGCCAAATACACTCAGATATGATACGGGTGCCACCAAATGAACTCAATGCAACGAGTGCACCTTCGCCTTTTTCCACTTGGGGAATGGACGTCATTGGACCAATCAAGCCCGCCGCTTTAAATGGTCACAGATTTATTTTAGTGGCCATAGACTACTTCACAAAATGGGTCGAAGCTTCATCCTACAAAGCTATAACCAAGAAAGTCGTCGCAGATTTTGTCAGAGATCGTATTGTTTGCCGATTCGGGGTTCCAGAGTCCATCATCACCGACAATGCCGCCAATCTCAACAATGACCTAATGACATCTATGTGCGAGACCTTCAAAATCAAGCACAAGAATTCCACAGCATACAGGCCTCAAATGAATAAAGTCGTGGAGGCCGCAAACAAGAATATCAAGCAAATACTGAGGAAGATGGTAGACAACCACAAAAAATGGCAACAGAGGTTACTATTTGCCTTATTGGGGTACCGTACCACAGTCTGCACATCAACTGGGGCAACTCCTTACCTATTGGTCTACGGTATTGAAGCTGTCATTCCCGTCGAGGTAGAAATTCCCTCCCTGAGAATTATACAGGAAGTTGAACTCAATGATGCAGAGTGGGTAAGAAGTCGCTATGAATAATTAGATCTCATTAACGGGAAAAGAATGAATGCAGTGTGTCATGGTCAACTTTATCAGAACAGAATGTCCAGAGCTTTTAACAAAAGGGTCAAACCTAGACAGTTCGCACCGGGGCAGCTGGTGCTGAAATGAATCTTTCCACATCAGGATGAAGCCAAAGGAAAATTCTCACCCAACTGGCAAGGACCCTATATGATTCACAGAGTACTAACAGGAGGAGCACTCATACTCGCAGAAATGGATGGAGAGATTTGGCCAAAGCCTATCAACTCAAATGCAGTCAAAAGATACTATGTTTAAAGCTGTTTACATTTATGCAATTGATGTAACTGAACTACGCTTGACCTGATTCCCATTTAAGAGGGGATACATAGGCAGCCCTATGGGTTCGGTCACAATTCAATAAAATTCTCATTTTCCCCATAATCAGAAACTACCCAAAAATATTTGGAGCAAGTCCAGCCAACGTCATCATATGCAGAACGGTCAGAGAATCGCCTAAGTAAACAGGGGAAGAATTTTGAGGAGGACCCTCAAAATTCTAAGGAAGTCGCAATGTCTCTAAAGTGTCACAGTCATTGGTTCATCTAATTTATCTGATATTGCATACTAACATATTTTAAATAACTATATTCATCATATGCACGCACATTTTTGAAAACTTTATTTTTATAACTGCCAGATGCTACCCATGGTAACTCAAGCAGGACTTCGATACAGAGCAAAGCAAAGCAAGCAGGCGGAGGCATGAACCAACCTTCCCCTATAAAACTCACGATTGTCCTTTGAATGCAGGAACAAGAAATATTCTTAAATTTGGGGACACCTCAGAATCATTATCTTCATAATGACAAAGTTGCCAAGTGCTAAAACATTTCCATCTAAGAAATACTCTGCTACTACTTATTATCTTTTCATTGCATGAGACAAAGCATTGTCTCCATCTCGCATGAGGCTAAGCCCTGCCTCCTTAATTGCATAAGGTTAAGCACTGCCTTCCCCTGCATGAGACTAAGCATTTTCTCCACCTTTGCATGAGGCTAAGCCATGCCTCCTCAATTGCATAAGGCTAAGCATTGCCTTCCCTCCTTAATTGCATAAGGTTAAGCACTGCCTTCCCCTGCATGAGACTAAGCATTTTCTCCACCTTTGCATGAGGCTAAGCCATGCCTCCTCAATTGCATAAGGCTAAGCATTGCCTTCCCCCTGCATGAGACTAAGCATTTTCTCCCATCTTGCATGAGGCTAAGCCATGCCTCATTAATTGCACAAGGCTAAGCTCTGCCTCTCCTATTGCATGAGACTAAGAATTGTCTCCCATCTTGCATGAGGCTAAGCCCTGTCTCCTTAATTGCACAAGGCTAAGCTCTGCCTTTCCTATTGCATGAGACTAAGCATTGTCTCCCATCTTGCATGAGGCTAAGCCCTGCCTCCTTAATTGCACAAGGCTAAGCTCTACCTTTCCTATTGCATGAGACTAAGAATTGTCTCCCATCTTGCATGAGGCTAAGCCCTGCCTCCTTAATTGCACAAGGCTAAGCTCTGCCTTTCCTATTGCATGAGACTAAGAATTGTCTCCCATCTTGCATGAGGTTAAGCCCTGCCTCCTTAATTGCACAAGGCTAAGCTCTACCTTTCCTATTGCATGAGACTAAGCATTGTCTATCATCTTGCAAGAAGCTAAGCCCTGCCTCCTTAATTGCACAAGGCTAAGCTCTGCCTTTCCTATTGCATGAGACTAAGCATTGTCTCCCATCTTTCGTGAGGCTAAGCCCTGCCACCTTAAATTGCACAAGGCTAAGCTCTTCCTTTCCTATTGCATGAGACTAAGCATTGTCTCTCATCTTGCATGATGCTAAGCCTTGCCTCCTTAACTGCACAAGGCTAAGCTATGACTTTCCTATTGCACGAGACTAAGCATTGTCTCCAATCCTTCATGAGACTAAGCATTGTCTCCAACCTTGCAAAAGGCTAAGCTTTGCCTTTCCTATTGCATGAGACTAAGCATTGTCTCCCATCCTGCATGAGGCTAAGCCCTGCCTCCTTAATTGCACAAGGCTAAGCTATGCCTTTCCTATTGCACGAGACAAAGCATTGTCTCCAATCCTGCATGAGACAAAGCATTGTCTCCAACCTTGCACAAGACTAGGAATTGTCTCCAATCTTGCACAAGACTAAGCATTGTCTCTCCTTGCATAACTACAAATGTTGCGCTGTTTAAAACCTTGCATTATTCTCTTCTCTCGGGGCTAAGCTCTGCCCCCGGTTCTACATAAGACTAAGCTCTATTTTGTTTCATCTCAAGCATCATGTCTTTGCATTTTATAGGCTGAAGCATAGCAAAATTTTCCGAAGGCTTCATAGTCCGAAGGCATCATCCTTATAGCCGGAAGACACCATGACATGGCCTGAGGATCTCTCAATATTGCACATCATTATTCAAAGGCATCATAGTTCAGAGGAACCATCTTCATAGCCCGAGAACATCATTCCATGGCCTGCGAATCCCCTATCTCACAATTCATGGCCCGGGACATCACGGTCTAAGGGCATCATCCTTACCATCCAAAGACGATCTCCATAGTCCTGAGGGAATTTGAACCATGCTTAAATTTATGAAATAATCCATATATACTTGCATGCATTGTGTTTTAAGTTTGCAGGTAATCCAAGAAGTAATCGTTCTCTTAACTGGAGAAATCTTCGCTCCGGTTTCCATTCAACGTTCATGTCCAGCAATTATTTCAAACGTGACCAACCACCGTCTGTTACCCATTTCCATCTGATAACCATTCAAATATGCATAACCATTCCCAGATACATCCGTTTACAATCTCGATATTGTCCTATCCAGAATATCTTGTCTGTTCTTACAACAACTCTATCGATTTATTCCACCATTGGATCTAAAACTACACATGGCATGATTCCTGTAAAACTAGGGATATGTAGGCAGCTCAGAAACCAGGGTCCGGCCTATATTTTTCAAAACCACCCCGTTCAGTCAAAATCGATTATCATTTCTTTACCCGACAACTCTTTCATCCTTCCCGAGTAAATAGGGGCAGTTGTTGATACCCAATGTTTCCCTGATATTTTCCATATATATATATATATATATACACCTTCAAAATTGCGCATATGCATCATCATTTGATTTACAAGCATACACAAGTACTTTGCATAATGTTTCATAATTTTTAAAGACTTTAAATCAATTTATTCCCGCATTGTTTATTATATACATATCCAATGATTACCCTATAAATTATTTTTATGATTATTTAATCATCTAAACTTATCATTTATACCAATATGAGGTTTTAAATATTTTCAGTGCATTCATCATAATTACATTTGCATTTTAAGGATAAATTGCATATTTTTTGCAATAATAGCCCATATGCATATATAATTACATTATTCATACATAAAATGACTTTATATATTTTTATAATGTTAAGTAATTATTATTAATTATTTCTATGCACAAATAATATTTTTGTTATTTATTTATTACTTTTATAAATTATTTATTTGATTAAAATTGGGTATTTAAAATCTAGCCCTAAATTCCTTCTAATTTCAGACCTAACTACCCAATCCCAGCCCAATTATCGATGGCCCAAGACCAATTAAACCCAACCCCATACCCGGTCACGACCCGTTTAACTAACTCATCCCAGAACCCATGACTAATTGTGGCCGTTAATCTTTGAGATCAACGGCCCACATTACACCCTCCCTTTTTAATTATATCCAAACCCCCTAACCCTAAATCATTCCTCACCGCCCACCGCCCTTGAATTCTCTCATCTCTCATCTCCCAAACCCTAGCCATCTCCCCCCAATTTTCTCTCTTAATCCCACCAGACATGGGATTACATAGTTGTTTCTTGCCATATTCTATTTCCCCTGGTAGTGGAACCTTCTATATACCACTTGCCTAAACATGGCAAGCGGATCTCATCAATTTCGAACCAAAGCTAGTTCAGTTCCTTGACCTTTTCCGTCTATGTTCGTACTTGTTCTTTTATGGTATGAATCTCTGTGTATTTCCGTGATTCCTACTTACCCTAAAATTAGGGTTTCAGATTCTTTTAAATCGAATCAAATCTGGTTCGATTCTTTGATTTTAAAAGGTATTTCTATCTATGTTCATCTTATTCTATGCAGCATGTGATTTTTACCCTTTATTTATTTTAGATTTCTGCCGATTTTACACTCTCCCTAAAATTAGGGTTTAAATTTTTTCTCTTTTCCTTACTGATTTTATTGCAAGTGATGATTCTTTCCTTTCTCGTGTTTGATTGATGATTTTCCTTGTTTGGAAGTTAATTTCTATAACTATATAAACCCTTCCACATTCCTCTTTGAGAAGACTTGAATCGTGAATGTTTACTAAACAACTGAAGTTATCGCTCTTTGTTATCTAAATACTATTGTTCTATATTCTGGTTCCTGGCCGGCTGAAAGCAAAGGCAATAAATTCTGGGTTCTTACTACTGTGGACTTTGTTCTTTCTTGTTTTTCGCTTAACTGGTGAGTTACTGAACTTTTGTCACTTCATTCCTATTTACCTGTCATTTGCATATGTATCAGGAAGTACCTCAGGTTCCTGCATAAGAAAGTCAGTAAGTGAAGGGGATTTAGAAGTCTATGAGTGTGCAAAGGGAAAGACTGATTCCTTAAGCACAACATCTCTTCTCACAAAGAAATATTTGGTCGCCAATTTCATCAACAGATAACCCTTCTGTGTAGTATTATAGCCCATAAGAACACAGGCCTTGGCTCTTTCAACAAGCTTGTCACCTTTGGGAACCACTATTGCATAGCACAAGCAACCTATCACTCTCAAATGTGTAAGGGATGCTTGTCTTCCATACATGAGTTCAAAAGCTCTTTCCTTGTGCAGCAGTAGAAGGTACTCTGTTCAACAAGTAAACTGCAACTTGTACACATAGTCCCCTATACTTTCTTTCCACAATGCCATTCTGTTATGGAATATAAACACAATTGATTTGATATATAATTCTCAAATCCTGAAAGAGCTTAGTGCACTATGAATTAAAGAATTCAGTGCCATTGTATGATCTTATTGTTTTAACCATTAGTCCAAACTAATTTGTGATCAACAATATGTAGTTAGTTATAACAACTATGACTTCAATTTTCAATTTCAATAGAAAAACCCAAGTGAATCTGCTGTGATCATCCACAATGGTCAAGAAATAGTATTTCTTGTCAAAAGTAGGATTTCTATAGGGTCCCCAAAGATCCATATGTACAAGATAAAATGGTGACGCAGCTCTAGAATTGCTTATAGGAAATTTTAACCTAGTCTGTTTAGCCAGAGGACAGACTAGGCAGTTATTTAGAAGGGAACTATTTACATTGTGACTTAGTAAACTCATACTCTTTAAAGAAGTAATAGAGGGGGTGTCATAGCCTCATATTCCATAGTATGCAATCTTCTTTGTTTGTAGTTGCCACTAAAACATGCTTCTGAAACTTATTCTTGTCATCCTCAAACCTGAAAATATACAAATCAGCTAACTCCTTACCAATCCCTTTCACCCTGCCACTGCATAGATCCTGAAATATACAAAAATCAAGAAAGAAAGCCAGAAAGAAGGAGAGTTTTCTGGTTATTTTTTAGACTGATAGGAGGTTGAATTTAAAGTTAGGTACATAAAAAACATTGGATATCATCTCTCCTTTAAGAACAGATGCTTGACCAGTATAGGTTATGTCCACCTTATCTACAGTAGGTAGATTAACCTTATCTCTAAGTGAAGCATCCACACTAATGCCATTTAATATCATATCCAGACTTGCAGCTATATGGTGTGTAGCACCAGAATCCACAATCCAGTCATTGTTGTGAATCTATGACATGAAGTAGGTAGCATTACCCGCCAAATTGGCATGACTGTCTCCAGTATAATTGTTTAGCAATACCAAAATCTGTTGATACTGCTCATCAGTGAAAACTTTTCCTGTAATAGGTTCCTTCCCCTCAGCGTTTTGCTGTGTTAGCAATTAAATATCACCATTTCCAGACATACTATTCATGGCTGCAAAAGCTTGCTGTTGTTGTGGCCTCCTATATTGACCCCCATGCTGAGTCCCAAAGCCACTAGCACCCTGTCCAAACTTCTTCTTAATCTTAAAGTATGCAATATATCCTATTAGCTTATAACAGTTCTCCTTGGTATGTCCTTTTAGGTTGCAATATTCACATTGCATAAAAGGTTGTTTGCCTTTGTAACTCTATCCTTGACTAACTTGCATAGCCATTGGATCTGATTTAATTCCTGTTGCAGTTAGACTAGGTTAATTATGAGTTTCATCCTCAATAGTCATAGCATATGCTTGATTAAGTGAGGGAACACTAGACTTCAACAAGATCTGTGTCCTTACTAGATCGTATGAGTCATTTAAGCCACTAATAAATTGTAATAAACTTTGTTGGTGCATATGATCCACATAATCTTTGGAATTTGGAGTTGGCACCATAGAATCATATTCATTCCATAGACTCTTCAATTTCAAGAAATAAGTGGATACAAAGTCAGTACCTTGAGACAGAGTGTGGATGGCTCTATGTAGCTGAAAGATGCGCATGCGGTTGACTTTATCAAATATCTCGCTCAGATCTTCCCAAACCAGGTGATCATTCATAGCATATGCAATTCCACTCAAAATTTGGGTGGATACAATATTCATCAGCCATGAGAGCACAATTGCATTAAAGTATAACGACCCGACTTGTCGTTTTAAGAATTGACACCCTGTTCAGCTATTTAAGGTCCCGAGAAACTTCGTAATATGTATTATGACCCGCGGGTGTGGTCGAGTTTGATTTTCGGAAGATTCGAAATTTAATTAAAAGAACAATTCTTATTTAGAAGCTTGAATGGAAATAGTTGACCAGAGAGTTAACTTTTGAGCAAACGACCCTGGAATAGAATTTCGATGATGGCAATAGTTTCGTATGATGATTTCAGACTTAGGAGTATGTTCGGATTTGGATTTGGAAGTTTGTAGGACAATTCGACGCATTTTGGCAAAAGTTGAAAAATAGAAGATTTTTGAAAAGTCCGACCGAAGGTTCAATTGTTGATAACGAGGTCGGATTTTGATTTAGGAAATTGAAATAGATCTATTACGTCATTTATGACTTGTGTGCAAAATTTGAAGTCAATTAGACGTGATTTAATAGGTTTCAGCATTGTTTGTAGAAATTGAAAGTTTCAAAGTTCATTAACCTTGAATTTGGGTATGATTCGTGGTTTTAGTGTTGTTTGAGGTGATTTGAGGGTTTGAATAAGCTCGTATGATGTTTTTGGGCTTTTTGGTATATTTGGTTGAGATTTCGAGGGCTCGGGTGAGTTTCGGATGTTTAACGGATCAAAAATTTGGACTTGAACAACTGCTAGAATTTTCTGATATCTGATTCTGTTTTCCTTCTGCGCGATCGCGTGAATGTGTCTGCGATCGTATAGGCTTAGTTGGGCAGTGGAGTTTTGTTCTATGCGATCGCGTGAGGATATCCGCGATCGCGTAGTGTTAACTAGAGGGCTGCTGAGTTTTGTTCTACGCGATCGCGTGAAGAGGGATGCGATCACGTAGCTCTGGGAGTTTCTGACTCGCGAACGCATGATGAGGGCTGAATCCATATTGGTTAAATTAACTTAATCCATGGTTTTTTTTAACATTTAATCGGTGAATCAAGTTGGAAAATTGTGAAAACCCTCTTGGTTTAATTTAAGATTTAGAGGCCGAGTTGTTATCGAAATTTGATAAAATTAGTATAGTTGAACTCGTATCGGAATACGTGTTCGTATTTCGTAAAATTTATGTTGGGTTATGAGAGGTGGGCCCCGCGTTGACTTTTGTTAACATTTTGGAATAAATTTTTAAGTCGACGTTTTATTATCCGGAATGATTTTTGATGAATTTTAATGAAGTTGTACAATTAATTTGGATAGATTTGAGTTGTCCAAAGGTCAATTCAAGCAAGAAGGCGATTTTTAGAATATCGGCATAACTTCAACAGGTAAGTGTCTTGCCTAACCTTGAGCGGGGGAATTACCCCTTAGGCGTCGAGTCTTATGTGCCATTTGTGAAATGTGAAAAGCCGTGTACGCGAGGTGAAGAGTACGTACTCGGGATTATGTGTGCAAATATTTATTGAGTTAAAATCTTGGGCTTATTGTGTAGTAAATTGGATAATTGTTGACATTTATTTAATCATCTATTTGCCATGCCTCCAATGACATTTATTGAATTTGTTTTTATATGACAATTTGATGTAATTATTACTTGTATATTTATGTGAATTCCGTGAGTTTGATGGTTTGATATTTCTTGGAAATTAAATTTCATTATGTATTTTCCCTATGCAAATAATTAATTAAGCAAGCTTAAGAAGAAGTGTTAATATAATTATCAAAATTTGGATTAATGAAGGCGTTGCCCTATGCTGATTATTTTCTATCTCTGTTGATTGTTTTTGAGGTTTTATATATATTGTGTAGAGCCTTAGGCTATTTGTTGTGAAATTAATTAATTTTGTTATATTCTTGGAATTGGTTGTGGCCATTGGGCAAATTGTGATATGAATTGATTTTGTTACCTTGTCATGATAATATTCTGTGTATATTGTTGTGTTAATTGAGTTATTATTTTGAGGATATAAGGGTGGTATTTCACTGTTGATATTATGTGGGCATAAGGGAGACATTTCACCGTTGTTATGTGTGTTGGGATATTGTCTGGGCGAAGCGATACAGGTGGCTATAGGAGAGATAAGGGTGGCTATAGGAGCGATAAGGGTGGCTATTGATATTGTCAGGGCGGAGGGATAAGGGAGGCTATTATAAGAGTGATAAGGGTCGCTATAGGAGAGATAAGGGTGGCTATTGTCAGGGATGATATGTGATGATGTGGAGTTATTGTGTTGGAAATTTTCATGTGATGTTGGGGTATTCCTTGTGTTTATTTTTATACCTTATGCAATTTGTCTTGTTGTTGGTAAATTGATAACAATCTGATTTATGTTGAAATTGGGAGCCTGTGGGTATTGCCAGGCGGATTATGAAATGAAGTGTGGGTACGGGGTGTCGGGAATAAAATAAAATGATGATATTTGCACGTGAATTGTCCGTGCAGTTGTGATATGAAATGTGGGCACGATGTGCCATGGTTAACTGATGATGATATTGGCACGTGAGTTGTCTGTACGGTTGTGATAAAGAAATTGGCACGAGGTGCCGTGAAAATATGAAATTGGGCTGAGACCCGTACTTTATGATTTTGAAATGAGGTGTCACATAGTGACTTTTATTCGAAAGATACTTATTTGAAGGAATTATATTTGAAAAGGATTTATTTGAAAGAATTATATTTTAAAGATATTTATTTGAAGGGAGTATATTCAAAATATATTTATTGAAAAGTATTATATCTTGAAAAGTATCATTTGAGAAGCATATAGGCGAAAGATTTATATTTGAAGGACTTGATTTAATTGAGTGTACTTGTATTTATCATTTGTTGAGCAATATTAATTGTTGATTTGTGTTGCCCTTATTGTTATTTGTTTCCTATTATTTTGTATACTATATTGCACAGTTTATTAGACTAGTGAGTGTCATGATTGTACCTCGTCTCTACTCCACTGAGTTTAGTTGATACTTACTAGGTACCGACCGTGGTGTACTCATATTACACTTCTGCACATTTTGTGCAAAGCCATGTATTGGAGCTATCGGACTCGGACAGAGTTAAAGTGAGATCGCAAGGATTCAAGATAGAGCTGCTGGGTCATCGCAGTTCCTTGGAGTCATTCCATTTTATTGTACTGTTAATTATTATTCAAACAGTATTGAGTATTTGATCCTTGAGATCATTTCATATATTCAGTTAGAGTTCGCGACTCAATATTGCCAGTCTTGGGAGGGAGGTTGTATTAAATTATATGTTAAAAAAAATAAAAATGGCTTGAAATGTAATTGTACTTGGCTTACCTAGTCTTAGAGACTGAGTACCATCACAATGCCTGTGGTGGGATTTTGGGTCGTGACAAGTTGGTATCAGAGATCTAGGTGCATCGGTTCTACGAGTCACGAACGAGTCTAGTAGAGTCTTGCGGATCGGTACGGAGACATCTGTACTTATCATCGAGAGACTACAGAACTGTTAGGAAATTTCCACTTCTTTCATTCCTATCGTGCGGAATTTGTTGAATTTGGAATTTGAGCCTTTTGTATCTCTATTCTCTCACAGATGGTGAGGACACGTGCTACCGGGTCAACTGACCAGGCACCCGCGCATTTTTCTAGGACCGCAAGAGGCCGAGGTCGAGGAAGGGCACGTGCCACGACTGGAGCACCTGTCAGAGCAGCAATTGAGGAGCCACCAGTAGTTCCAGTCGGGGGACAGGTACAAGAAGCACATGTTGTTACCCCCCCGGACTTCAAGAGACTTTAGCACAGTTCCTGAGTATGTTTGGTACATTAACTCATGCGGGATTGATTTCTGTTGCACCAAATATTTTGCAGATTGGGGGAGTAGCTCAGACTTCTACCACAACTCCTGAGCAGCAGGTTCACGTTGGTCAGGTTCCGGGTGTAGTTTAGGTACAACCTGTTATTCCGATTCAGCCTGAGGCCAGGCCAGAGGCATCAGAAGAAGAACAAAAGAGACTTGGGAGGTTTAAGAGGTATAGTCCTCCTACTTTCAGTGGCACAGCTACAGAGGATGCCCAAGAATTTCTAGAAAATTATCACTGTATTCTCCGCACCATGGGTATTGTGGAAGTGAGCGGAGTTGCCTTTACTATATTTCAACTGTCAGGCGCAGTGTATCAGTGGTGGCAAATCTATGAAGAAGGTAGACCAGCCGATGCAACACTACCAACCTGGGCTCCATTTTCGGAAATATTCTTGAAAGATTTTGTTCCCTAGACTCTCCGAGATGCGTGGCGCACAGAGTTTGAACGATTGCGTCAAGGCACTATGACAGTGTCAGAATATGCTATCAAGTTCAGTAAGCTAGCCCGTCATGCACCTATCTTGGTTCCTACAGTCAGAGAGCGGGTCCACAGATTCATTGAGGGGTCGATTATGATATTAAAATATGCATGGCTCGAGAGTTGCAAATTGATACTCCATTTCAACAAGTAGTGGAGATTGCGAGGAAGATTGAGAGTGTTCTAGGCGAGGAAAGGGAGTCTAAGGAGGCCAAAAGGTCTTGAAGCTCTGGAGGGTTCAGTGGATTTTACTCTTCATCTAGGACCTATTATAGCGGAGGCTCGAGCAGTCGGCCAACTCAGTATGCACATCAGATTACTCGGAGTACTCCAGTAAGTTCTTACAATGCACCATCGGCACAGGATTCCTATAATGGCTATTCCAATTATCCGGCACAGACTCAGTATGAGCAACCACGACCTCAGAGGGGTTGTTACGAGTGTGGTGACACTAGGCACATTATGAGAGATTCTCCTAGACTTGGGAGGGGTAGATTTTATCAGAACACTCAGACTATGGGCCCTAGTGCAGCTACTACCCCACGTGCACAATGAGTTAGGGGTGGAGGACAGACGGGTAGAGGGAGCCTAAGAGGTGGACGCCTGACCCGTTGATATAATCGCTATGATTTGGCTGAGGCCGATACACCAGATGGTGTCGTTACAGGTACGATCTCGATTTGTTATAAAAGAATATTTTCCCTTAATTTGATTCAGATTTGAATATTGATGTGGGTCCTCCTATTATGCTACACTTATGGGTGAGATTCGTAATTTTGTGACACACATATATGTTTATCCCTGTTGGGAGATTTGAATATGTGAGCCTGTGTCTGTCATTTTTATTTTTGGGCACCATTGAGGGCTATAAGTCCAAAAGTAATTTTTATTATTCATTACAGTGGGTTTAATGTGTTTCGTAATAATTGATTCCAATTTTATGAATTATATTCCCTACCAGTATGAGAGTTCATTATGTGTTATGAAAAATGTTTACGAAATTTATTGAAAAGAAGAAAGAAAGGAAATTGAAATTTCAGTTGGCACAATGTGCAAAATACTTGTAATTCAGAGTTGAGGACGAGATCCTCACATTTTTATATGATGTGAAATATTTAAACCGGGCTACAAGACACAGTGGAAGTTATATAAGGACGAGGTCCTTCTGGTAAAATATCTATGAGTTTAAATTCTCCCTTTGTGAAGTTTAATTTGTACTATAGTACTAATAGGGAGTTATGCCTGATAGGCTTATGTGATAATTCTTTTATGTGTTTCTTTGCCATAATTGTGCTGTAATTATTGAGTTTTAGCGTACGAGGTGAGTGCCCAGATGGCGTTAAATGTGACTCATTAAGTCGGGTAAATAGTTATGAGGTCTTCATGCCTCGCATTTTGCTGTCAGTGTTGTGAAAATTCGAAATGAGGTTTTGGTTCATATGAGGTTAATTGGCGATGTTGTAATCGATTATGAACAACTATTAAGACGAGAGATGTGGTGATGGGCATACATATGATGTGCTTCATGTCCTGATATCATTATGATAATGTAGTCCTTGTAATGATGAGATTAGTGTTATTGATATATACATTGTGGTGCTTTGTGGGGTTGTGGATGTGTTGTTAGGAGTTGTTTTGGTGTTACTCTGGCAAGTGGATGGGCCCAATTACAGGGGATACTCTGCCAAAATTATAGAGAGATAAATTGATGTGTGCGTAGGCACGAGTTGCTATAGCCAGTTGAGATTATACTGTGTGTTGATGTGAAAATCGGGCTTTTTGAAAATGTTTGGAGTGTAAGAAATTTGGTCTTAAAGTTTACGATTATGGATAAAAGAAATAATCTCAACTGAGATGGTGCTGTCGGACCCATATTAAATTGCGGGAAGTAGAATCACCCACGAGTATATGTGTAAGAATACACTGAGTAATTTAAAATCCTCAGAAAGATTCTTGGCACATTCGAGGACGAACGTATATTTAAGAGGTGGAGAATGTAACAACCCGACTTATCGTATTAAGAATTAATGCCTCGTTCAGCGACTTAAGGTCCCGAGAAACTTCATAATATGTGCTATGACCCGCGGGTGTGGTCGAGTTTGATTTTCGGAAGATTCAGAATTTAATTAAAAGAACAATTCTTATTTAGAAGCTTAAATGAAAAGAGTTGACCAGAGAGTTGACTTTTGAGCAAACGACCCCGTAATAGAATTTCGATGATGGCAATAGTTTCGTATGATGATTTCAGACTTAGGCGTATGTTCGAATTTGTATTTGGAAGTCCGTAGGACAATTCGACGCATTTTGGCAAAAGTTGGAAAATAGAAGATTTTTGGAAAGTCCAACAGAAGGTTGAATTTTTGATAACGAGGTCGGATTTTGATTCCAAAAATATAATAGCTCCATTACGTCGTTTATGACTTGTGTACAAAATTTGAAGTCAATCGTTTTCGACGTTGTTTGTAGAAATTTAAAGTTTCAAAGTTTATTAGGCTCTAATAGAGGTATGATTCGTGGTTTTAGTGTTGTTTGAGGTGATTTGAGGGTTCGACTATCACGACTCGAAATTCCCACCTTCGGGACCGTAATAGCGCCTAACTGTGATGACCCAAAATGTCATCTTTAAATTTAATAAGTAATTCTGTGTTCTAAGACCTCGAAAAAGCACCATTTATCATTCCTCGACTTGTGAGTTTTTTCCGAAAGTTTTTATGTGAAAAAAATGAATTAAAATATGAAATAGAGCTTTAAAATTCAAGTGAGTTGACTTTGGTCAATAGTTTTAGCAAACGGACCCGGATCAGTGTTTTGACAGTTCCGGTAGCTCTGTATCGTGATTTGGGACTTGGGCGTATGCCCGAAATTTAATTTGGAGGTCCCTAACTCAAGTTTTGACCATTTAACGGAACTAACAATTTAAAGGCTAAATGTTCCAAGTTTGACCACGGGGTTGACTTTTTGATATCGGAGCTGGAATCCGATTCTGGAAATTTGAATAGCTCTGTTATGTCATTTCTGACTTGTGTGCCAAATTTGAAGTCATTCCGGATTCATTTAATATGTTTTGGCATGAGATTTGCAAATTGAAAGTTTAAAACTCAAAGTTCGAATCGGGGTGTGAATTGTAATTTTAGTATTGTTTGACGTGATTTTAGATCCCGAGTCAGTTCGTATTATGTTACGGGACTTGTTGGTATATTCGAGCGGGTTCCCGAGTACCCCGAGAGTGAAACGGATCGAAATCGGAACAAGAATTGAACTTAAGCAAAATCTGAAATTTTGAGTTCTGGTGTAATCGCACCTGCGGAATTTTGACCGCAGGTGCGAGCTCGTAGAAGCGAGACTTCCATTGCAGATGCGGCCTTCGCAGGTGCGGCCCTTTTGCGCAGAAGCGGACGTCGCAGGTGCGACGTTTTGTCTGCAGATGCGGAACCTCGCCTGGCAGCCCTTTTCGCAGATGCGAGATTTTTCTCGCAGATGCGAGCTCGCATGTGCAAGCCTAGGCACCGCAGATGCGAAAATGCTGGGCAGAATACATAAAATCGGGTCTTAGCCATTTTTACTCATTTTTAAATTTTAAGTCTCGGATTTGGGCGATTTCAAGGGGGATTTTCATGACTTTGAACTGGGTAAGTGATCTTTATCACATAGTGATTGTATTTCACAAATCCATGTCTATATTCATCATTTATTTTAGATTTAGATGGAAAAAATTGGAAGTTCTGTAAAATTTTCCAAAAACGAAAAATTAAGATTTGAAGGTCCGTTTGATATCGGAATTGGACAAATTTGGTATGGTTGAACTCGTATCGGAACGGGTGTTTGGATTTCGTGAGTTTTTCCGGGATTTGAGACGTGGGATATTTTAATGAATTTCAGATTTTTATCCAGAAAAATTATAAATTCATATGGAATTAATTCCTATGATTAGTATTGAATATATTGAATTGTTTGTGAATAGATTTGAAGTTTTCAGAGGTAAATTTAAAAGGAAAAGCTGTGGTTGAATAATTGATTGGAATTTGCAAAGCGAGGTAAGTGGCGAGGTTAACCTTGACTTGAGGAAATAGAACCCTTAAATTATTTGTTATGTGAATTGCATATAAACGATGTATAGGCGAGGTGACGAGTGTCTATATATCGTCAAATTAATTATTTTCCTGCTTACTTGAAAAATCATAAATTATTTTTTTATCATAAATTAATTACTATAATAATTGTTTCTCTCTTATTCCTTGTCAAAATGTTAATTCTTGAATTCCTGCATTAATTGTTACATGCTATTTGAATTATATGTTTTAATTGTTATTTGACATTTAGCATATCAAATATTAAACTGCCTATTTTCTCCCTGACTTATTAAAGGTTAATATTGGAGGATCGGGTTGCACACCGCAACGGACTTAATAAAAGCTAATATTGGAGGATCGGGTTGCACGCCGCAACAAACTTATTAAAAGTCAATATTGGGGGATCGGATTGCACGCCGCAATGGACTTAATGAAAAGTCAATATTGGGGGATCGGATTGCACGCCGCAACAGACTTATTTAAAAGTCTATATATATATTTGATTGAAATAAATATATGACAGACTTGTTTAAAAACGGATATATTGTGAGAGCGGGTTGCACGCTGCAACAGAATTGAATGCAAATATATTATGAGAGAGGGTTGCACGCTGCAACAGAATTGGTTGACATAATAATGGATTATGACTGCTGGGTTAGTTTCAATTATTATAAATGAGTTACCTGATTTATTTATATTATTTGTTGTTATTATCAATATTGCGTATAGGTTAATGTAAGTGAACCGCCTTAGCCTCATCACTACTTCGTCGAGGTTAGACTCAGCACTTACTAGTACATGGGGTCGGTTGTACTGATACTACACTCTGCACTTCTTGTGTAGATTTTGAAGTTGGTCCCAGCGGCGTACCATAGACTTGCTCGAATTTCAGCTATCAGAGGAGACTTGAGGTATAACTGCATGGCGTTTGCAGTTCTGAAGTCCCCGTCTATTGTACTTTAGCTGTTTGTTTATTTCGAAACAACTTTATTTTATTCAGACCTTTATTTGTATTTATTCTAGAAGCTCGTGCACTTGTGACACCAATTCTGGGATGGTATTTAGACACCGTTATTATTATGGATTATTTCAAAATTGCTTCCGCATTTGCTACCTTGTTATTAATAAATTTAATAATTGTTTTAAAATGGATAATATTATTCTTACGTTGGCTTGCCTAGCAAGTGAAATGTTAGGCGCCATCACAGTCCGAAGGTGGGAATTTCGGGTCGTGATAGTTGGTATCAGAGCACTAGGTTACATAGGTCTCACGAGTCACGAGCAAGCTTAGTAGAGTCTGGAGGATCGGTACGGAGACGTCTGTGCTTATCTTCTAGAGGCTATGAAGTTTAGGAACAAGTTTCGCTTCTATTCTACTCTGTCGTGCGATTTACTTCTATCATTGATGATTGAACTCTTATATTCTTGTCCTCTCGCAAATGGAGAGAACACGCACTGCGTCTACAACTGGACAGGATCCAGAGCCCCCAGTGATAGCTACGAGTAGGGGCAAAGGCCGAGGCCAAAGTCGCGCCAGAGGACGAGGTAGAAGCAGAGGTAGAGCTCAGTCCAGAGCTCGAGCATCCGCACCTATTGTAGAACCTTAGGTGGATCTTCAAGAGTAGGTTGCAGTTCAAAATGTACCAATTGGACCAGTTCAGGTCCCGGAAGATTCATAGCCACTCCAGCAGCCCCGCCAGTTGGGGTAGTTCAGCCAGTTATTGCGGCACAGACCAGTGATAGGCTGCCATGTCTTTGAGGCCTTATTGAGACTGGATAAGTTTACCAAGCTCTTTCCAGTTCACTTCAGTGGTACACCTTCCAAGGACCCACAGGAGTATCTAGAACGCTGCCATGAGGTGCTGCGAAATATGGGTATAGTTGAGACCAATACCAATGGGGTTGATTTTGCTGTATTTCAGATAACGGGTTCCGTGAGGATGTGGTGGAGGGATTATACATTGACTAGACCAATTGGATCGCCTGCACTTACATGGGAGTAGTTCTCTCAGCTATTTCTGGAGAAGTTCCTTCCTATCACACTGAGGGAGGATCACCGAAAGCAATTTGAGCGTCTACAATAGGGCAGTATGACTGCTACTCAGTATGTGTCCCGTTTAGTGGATTTGGCCGTCATGCTCTCCTTTTACTACCTACTGAGGGAGAGGGACTGAGGAGGTTTATGGAGGGACTCACTCATCCTATCAAACTTAAGATGGCCAAGGAGACCGGGAGTGAGATTTCTTTTCAGGCGACTGCTAATGTCGCGAGAAAGATCGAGATGGTTCTTGCACAGGAGAGAGGACAGAGGTCTGATAAGAGGCCTCGTTAGTTAGGTGGTTTCGGTGGTGCCTCGTCTGGAGGCAGGGGTACTTATGCTAGGGGTCAGGTACCTAGAGGTGGAGGTCAAACCGTTAGAGGTAGAGGACAAGCGGGTAGAAGGCGTCCTAGAGGTGGAGACCCAACCGTTGTTATATTTGTTTTAGGGTATGGCGGAGGTCGTTACATCAGATGGTGTCGTTATGGGTACGACCTTAATTTAAAATATAGGAATAATTTCCTTAACTTGATTCGATTCTGAGTGTCAAGACGAGTCCTCCTATTGTGCTCCATGTATGTGAAAGCTTCGTAATTCTATAATCTACTTATGTGTTTACTCCTGGTGAGAGATTCTATGGAGATAACTATGCCTATAATTCCATGTTGGTCACTAATAAGAGCTGTGAGGCTAAATGTGGCTTTTTGTTACTCATTTCGGTAAGTTTTGATGTGATTTACGGATAATTAATTACAAATTATGAATTATATGCCCTATCGGTGTGGGGTTCATTATTTGTTGTGATTTTGTGTAACCGAAATTATTTAAAAGGAGAAAATGAAAATTTTCGATTGGAACAATATGCGTATTACTTGTGATTTAGAACTGAGGACGAGATCCTCCCTTTTTAAAAGAAAATAAATTGATATGTTTAAACCGGGCTACGAGCTGCGGTGGAAGTTATATAAGGACGAGATCCTTGTGATGAAAATTCTTGTGTTTAAGCTCTCCCTTGTGAAATTAAATTTGTACTATAGTACTAATAGGGAGTCATGCCTGTTAGGCTTATTTGAGAATTCTTGTATGAAATTCTCTGTGCACATTTTGCCAAAATTCGTGTTTGTAATTATTGAATTTTAACCTACGAAGTAGGTGCTCGCCCAGGTGGCGTTAAATATTTCTCGTTAATTTGGGTAAATAATTATGAGGTCTTCATGCCTTGCATCTTGTTATCAATATTGTGAAGGTTTGCAACGAGATTTTTTTTTTACATGAAGTTAATTTGCAGTTCGGTAATTGATCATGAACAACTATTAAGAACAAATATCCGTTGCCAAGAATTGATGACTTATTTGACCAGCTTCAGGGTGCCAAGGTATTTTTGAAGATTGATTTGAGATCTAGTTACCATCAGTTGAAGATTAGGGCATCTGATGTCCCTAAGACAACTTTTCGGACTTGGTATGGGAATTACGAGTTCCTAGTGATGTCATTTGGGTTGAAAAATGCTCCAGCAACATTTATGGATTTGATGAATCGGATGTTCAAGCCTTATTTGGATTCTTTTGTGGTTGTATTCATTGATGATATCTTGATTTACTCCAGCAGTCGAGAGGAGCATGAGAAGCATCTTCGAAGTGTGCTTCACACCTTGAAGAATAATCAATTATATGCCAAATTTTCAAAATGCGAGTTTTGGTTAGACTCAGTTGCCTTTTGGGGGCATGTTATATCGGCAGAAGGCATAAAGGTGGATCCTAAGAAGCTTGAGGCTATTCACAATTGGCCTAGACCTACTTCAGTTACAGAGATCCGGAGTTTCCTAGGTTTGGCAGGTTATTATTGTCGGTTCGTGGAAGGAATTTCATCTATAGCAAGCCCATTGACCAGATTGACCCAGAAAGGTGTCCCATTCAGATGGTCAGACGAGTGTGAGTTGAGCTTTCAGAAGCTCAAGACCGCTTTGACTACGACGCCAGTATTGGTATTACCCACAGGTTCAGGATCGTATACGGTATATTATGACGCATCTCACATTGGGCTAGGTGCAGTATTAATGCAAGATGGCAAGGTAATTGCATATGCGTCACGGCAGTTGAAAGTTCACGAGAACAATTATCCTGTTCATGACTTAGAATTGGCAGCCATTGTTCATGCTCTGAATATTTGGAGACATTACCTCTACGACGTCTCGTGAGGGGTATTTACTGATCATCGTAGCCTCCAGTATCTGTTCAAACAAAAGGATCTTAATTTGAGGCAGAGAAGATAGATGGAGTTGTTGAAAGACTATGATATCACCATTTTGTATCACCCCGGAAAGGCCAATGTAGTGGCCGATGCCTTGAGTAGAAAGGCTGTGAGTATGGGTAGTCTTGCATATATTCCGGTTGGTGAGAAACCATTAGCTGCAGATGTTCAGACTTTGGCTAATCAGTTCGTGAGGTTAGATGTTTCAGAACCCAGCCGGTTTCTAGCTTGCACAGTCGCTCGGTCTTCTTTATATGAGCGCATTAGAGAGAGGCAGTATGACGATCATCATTTACTTGTCCTTAAGGACACGGTGTGGCACGGTGATGCCAAAGAGGTTTCTGTAGGGGAAGATGGTGTTGTCCAAATGCAGGGCCGTATTTGTGTGCCTAATGTGGATGGGCTTCGTGAATTAATTCTTGAAGAAGCATACAATTCCAGGTATTCTATTCATCCAGGTACCGCCAAAATGTATCAAGATTTGCGGCAACATTATTGGTGGAGTAGAATTAAAAAGGATATAGTTGCATATGTAGCTCAGTGTCTGAATTGTTAGCAAGTTAAGTACGAGCATCAGAGACATGGTGGTTTGCTTCAGAAGTTAGAAATTCCTGAGTGGAAGTAGGAGCGTATCACTATGGATTTTATTGTTGGGCTCCCATGGACTCAGAGAAAATTTGATGCAGTTTGGGTCATTGTGGACAGGTTGACCAAGTCAGCACATTTCATTCCAGTGGCAGTTGCCTATTCTTCAGAGAGGTTAGCTGAAAATTACATTTGTGAGATTGTCCGCCTTCACGGTGTGCCCGTGTCTATTATTACGGATCGAGGTACGCAGTTTACCTCACATTTCTGGAGGGCTGTACAGCATGTGTTAGGCACGCGGGTGGAGTTGAGTACATCATTTCATCCACAGACAGACGGACAGTCATAGCGCATTATTCAGATATTGGAAGATATGCTCCGCGCTTGTGTTATAGACTTTGGAGGTTCTTGGGATCATTTCTTGCCACTTGCGGAGTTTGCTTATAATAATAGCTACCAGTCGAGCATTCAGATGGCTCCATATGAGGCATTATATGGAAGGCGATGCCGATCGCTAGTTGGTTGGTTTGAACCGGGAGAGACTCGGTTGTTGGGTACCGATTTGGTACAGGATGCCTTGGATAAGGTCAAGATTTTTCAGAATCGACTTCGCACAGCTCAGTCTAGGCAAAAGAGTTATGCCGACCGAAAAGTTCGTGATATTGCATTCATGGTTGGAGAAAGAATATTGCTCCGGGTTTCACCTATGAAAGGTTTAATGACGTTCGGTAAGAAGGGTAAGTTGAGCCCTACGTATATCGGACCCTTTGGAATTCTTGAAAGGGTGGGCAAAGTAGCCTACAGGCTTGCATTACCACCTAGTTTATCAGTGGTTCATCCGGTGTTCCATGTGTCTATGCTCCGAAAATATCATGGTGATCCGTCCCATGTGTTAGATTTCAACTCAGTCCAATTGGACAAAGATTTGACTTGCGAGGAGGAGCCGGGGGCTATTCTAGCCCGGCAGGTCCGACAGTTGAGGCCAAAGAGTTATCCTTCAGTTCGGGTGCAATAGAGAGTTCAGCCGGTAGAGGCATCTACCTGGGAATCCGAGTCGGACATAGGGAGTAAATATCCACACCTTTTCTCAGCTCAGGTACTTCTTTCTAACTCCGTTCGAGGACGAACGTTTGTTTTAGAGGTGGAGAATATGATGACCTAAAATGTCATATTTAAATTTAATAAGTAATTCTGTGTTCTAAGACCTCGAAAAAGCACCATTTATCATTTCTCGACTTGCGTGCGCAGTCCGTACAATTTTTCGAAAAGTTTTTATGTGAAAAAAATGAATTAAAATGTGAAATAGAGCTTTAAAATTCAAGTGAGTTAACTTTGGTCAACATATTTAGCAAACGGACCCGGATCAGTGTTTTGACAGTTCCAGGAGCTCCGTATCGTGATTTGGGACTTGGGCGTATACCCGGAATTCAATTTGGAGGTCCCTAGCTCAAGTTATGACTATTTAACGAAACTAGCAATTTAAAGGCTAATGTTCCAAGTTTGACCACGGGGTTGACTTTTTGATATTGGAGCCGGAATCCAATTCTGGAAATTTGAACAGCTCCGTTATGTCATTTATGACTTGTGTGCAAAATTTAAAGTCATTCCGGATTCATTTAATATGTTTTGGCACGAGATTTGCAAATTGAAAGTTTAAAACTCAGAGTTCAAATCGGGGTGTGAATTGTAATTTCAGTGTTGTTTGACGTGATTTTAGATCCCGAGTCAGTTCGTATTATGTTACAGGACTTGTTGGTATATTCGAGCGGGTTTCCGAGTACCTCGAGAGTGAAACGGATCGAAATCGGAACAAGAATTGGACTTAAGCAAAATCTGAAATTTTGAGTTCTGGTGTAATCACACCTGCAGAATTTTTACCGCAGGTGCGAGCTCGCAGAAGCGAGACTTCCATCGCAGATGCGGCCTTCGCAGGTGCGGCCCTTTTGCATAGAAGTGGACGTCGCAGGTGTGACGTTTTGTCCGCAGATGCGGAACCTCGCCTGGCAGCCCTTTTCGCAGATGCGAGATTTTTCTCGCAGATGCGAGCTCGCATGTGCGAGCCCAGGCACCGCAGATGCGAAAATGCTGGGCAAAATACATAAAATCGGGTCTTAGCCATTTTTACTCATTTTTGAGTTTTAAGTCTCGGATTTGGGCGATTTCAAGGGTGATTTTCACGACTTTGAACTGGGTAAGTGATCTTTATCACATAGTGATTGTATTTCACAAATCCATGTCTATATTCATCATTTATTTTGAATTTAGATGGGAGAAATTGAATTTTTGTATAATTTTCCAAAAACGAAAAATTAAGATTTGAAGGTCCATTTGATATCGGAATTGGACAAATTTGGTATGGTTGAACTCGTATCGGAATGGGTGTTCGGATTTTGTGAGTTTTCCGGGATTTTGAAATATGGGTCCCACTGCCGAATATTTTAATGAATTTCGGATTTTTATCCGAAAAAATTATAAATTCATATGGAATAAATTCCTATGATTAGTATTTAATATATTGAATTGTTTGTGAATAGATTTGAAGCTTTCGGAGGCAAATTTAAAAGGAAAAGTTGTGGTTGAATAATTGATTGGAATTTGCAAAGCGAGCTAAGTGTCGGGGTTAACCTTGACTTGAGGGAATAGAACCCTTAAATTATTTGTTATGTGAATTGCATGTAAACGACGTATAGGCGAGGTGACTAGTGTCTATACGTCATCAAATTAATTGTTTGCCTGCTTACTTGAAAAATCATAAATTATTTTTTTATCATAAATTAATTACTATAATAATTGTTTCTCTCTTATTCCTTGTCAAAATGTTAATTCTTGAATTCATGCACTAATTGTTACATGCTATTTGAATTATGTGTTTTAATTGTTATTTGACATTTAGCATATCAAATATTAAACTGCCTATTTTCTCCCTGATTTCTATAATAAATTGTTAATTGTCATTGTTTGTTTCATAATAAAATTATAATTGTTGTATGCTTGTCGTCTTATAATTTTATATTAATTGTTGCGTTTATTGGGGAATTTCTTCTATAAGAATTGATTGAAATGGAAATATTGGAGGATCGGGTTGCATGTCGCAACAGACTTGTTAAAAAGTTAATATTGGAGGATCGGGTTGCACGCCGCAACAGACTTATTAAAAGTTAATATTGGAGGATCGGGTTGCACACCGCAACAGACTTATTAAAGGTTAATATTGGAGGATCTGGTTGCACGCTGCTACAGACTTGTTAAAAAGTTAATAATGGAGGATCAGGTTGCACGCCGCAACAGACTTATTAAAAGCTAATATTGGAGGATCGGGTTGCACGCCGCAACAGACTTATTAAAAGTCAATATTGGGGGATCGAATTGCACGCCGCAACAGACTTATTTAAAAGTCTGTATATATACTTGATTGAAATAAATATATGACAGACTTGATTAAAAACGGATATATTGTGAGAGCGGGTTGCATGCTGCAACAAAATTGGTTGAAATAATAATGGATTATGACTGCTGGGTTGGTTTCAATTATTATAAATGAGTTACCTGACTTATTTATATTATTTGTTGTTATTATCAATATTGCGTACAGGTTAATGTAAGTGAACCGCCTTAGCCTCGTCACTACTTCGTCGAGGTTAGGCTCAGCACTTACCAGTACATGGGGTCTGTTGTACTTATACTACACTCTGCACTTCTTGTGCAGATTTTAGAGTTGGTCCTAGTGGCGTACCATAGACTTGCTCGGATTTTAGCTATCAGAGGAGACTTGAGGTATAACTGCATGGCGTTCGCAGTTCTGAAGTCCCCGTTTATTGTACTTTAGCTGTGTTTTTATTTTCAGACCTTTATTTGTATTTATTCTAGAAGCTCATGCACTTGTGACACCAATTCTGGGTTGGTATTTAGACACTGTTATTATTATGGATTATTTCAAAATTACTTCCGCATTTGCTTCCTTGTTATTAATAAATTTCGTTGGCTTGCCTAGCAAGTAAAATATTAGGTGCCATCACGGTCCGAAGGTTGGAATTTCGGGTCGTGACACTAACATTTCACTTGCTAGGCTAGCCAACGTTAGAATAATATTATCCATTTTAAAATAATTTTTAAATTTATTAATAGCAAAGGAACAAATGCGGAAGTGAGGTCTGAAATATAGTGAACAATTCATAAAAATAACGGTGTCTAAATACCATCCCAGAATTGGTGTCACAATTGTACAAGCTTCTAGAATAATACAAATAAAGGTATGAATAAAATAAAGTTGTCTGGAACAAACACACTGCTAAAGTAAAGTAGACGAGGACCTCAAAACTGCGAACGCCGTGCAGTTATACCTCAAGTCTCCTCTGAGTAGCTGAAATCCGAGCAAGTCTATGGTACGCCGCTGGGACCAACTCCAAAATCTGCACAAGAAGTGCAGAGTGTAGTATCAGTACAACCGACCCCATATACTGGTAAGTGCTGAGTCTAACCTCGACGAAGTAGTGATGAGGCTAAGGCGGTTCACTTACATTAACCTGTACTCAATATTAGTAGCAACAACAAATAATAAAAATAAATCATGTAACTAATTTATAATAATTGAAGCCAACTCAACAGTCATAATCCATTATTATTTCAACCAATTTCCGTTATAGCGTACAAACCGCTTCCACAATATATTCATTTTCAATCCTCTCATATAATTATTTTTAATCAAGTATATATTGACTTTTAAATAAGTCTGTTGCGGCGTGCAATCCGATCCCCCAATATAGACTTTTTAATAAGTCTGTTGCGGCGCGCAACCCGATCCCCCAATATAGATATATTTACTTTCATTTCCGTTGCGGGGTGCAACCCATTCCCCCCAATATATAACTTTAAACAACTCATAAATGTAAATAAAAATTATTTCAATAAATACCACGTCCAATGAGAAACTATTAAGCATCAAGGCATACAATAATTATAATTTATTTATGAACAAACAATGGCAATAACAATTTATTATGGAAATCAGGGAGAAAATAGACAGTTTAATATTTAATATGCTAAATGTCAAATAGCAATTAGTGCACATAATTCAAATAAGCATGTATCAATTATTACAGGAATTCAAGAATTAATATTTGACAAAGAAATTATGAGTGAAACAATTTAATATAATAATTCATTCATGATTTAAAACGATTTATGATTTTCAAATAATTATGCAAATAATGAATTTGACGACGTATAGACACTCTCACCTTGCCTATACGTCGTTCACATGCAATTCACCTAACAAATAATTTAAGGGTTCTATTCCCTCAAGTCAAGGTTAACCACGACACTTACCTTGCTTCGCAATCAAATTTCAAGTTTTCAATACACCCTTGCCTCGCGAATTAGTGTCCGAAATCCTCAAATCTAGTCATAAATAATTCAATATATTCAATACAAATTGTAGGAATTAATTCCATATGAATTTACTAATTTTCCGAATAAAATCCGAAATTCACTTTAAAAATCGACAATGGGGCCCACATCTCAAATCTCGGAAAAACTTACGAAATCCAAACACCCATTCTGAGACGAGTCCAACCATACAAAAATTAACAACTTCCGATATCAAATGGACCCTCAAATCTTAAATTTTCGTTTTTGGAAGATTTTATAAAAAATTCAATTTCTTCCATCTAAATCCGAAATAAATGATGAATATAGATATGGATTTATGAAATATAATTACTTTTGGTTATAGAACAATTACCCAATTCAAAGTCGTGAAAATTCCCTTTGAAATCGCCCAAATCCGAGACTTAAAACTAAAAAATGAGTAAAAAAGGCGACTTCCGAATTTATGGGCTCTGCCCAGCCTTTTCCGCATCTGCGGACTCGCTTCTGCGCAAGGCTACTCCTTCCCTCTTTCTCGCTTCTGCGACACGTGGGCCGCTTCTGCGGTCACGCTTCTGTGAAAGCCCATCTGTTTCTGCGGACTGTCCGCTTCTGCGAGGCATGGCTCGCTTATGCGAGCTCGCTTCTGCGGCCAAGACTTCGCAGAAGCGAAGGCACCAGAAGCAACAACTTTCAGTTTTTGCTTAAGTCCAATTCTTCTTAGGATTTCGATTCGAATCACACTCGGGGTACTCGGGACCCCGTCCAAATATACCAACAAGTTTTGTAACATAATGCGGACTTACTCAGGGTCTAAAATCACGTCAAATAACAGTGAAATTACAATTCACACCACGATTTGAACTTTTGAGTTTAAACTTTTCAATTTACAAATATTTTGCCGAAACATGTTAAATGAATCTGGAATGACTTCAAATTTGGCACACAAGTCATACATGACATAACGGAGCTATTCAAATTTTCAGAATCGGATTCCGGCCTCGATATCAAAAAGTCAACTATGTGGTCAAACCTTTAGAAATCTTTAGCCTTTAAATTACTAATTGCCGCTAAATGACCATAACTTGAGCTAGGGACCTCCATATTAACGGGTAAATTGGAGGCGCATAAGTACTCGTCACCTCACATATACGCCGCTCACATGAATTTCACATAGTAATTAATCTGAGGTTCCTAATTCCCTCAAGTCAGGATTAACCACGATACTTACCTCACTCCAAAGGCCACTCAATACTCAATCTCAACTTTTCCTATAGAATCCACCTCCAAACCATTCGTATCTATTCAAAAACAACTCAATAATATCAAATATTGCTAAAGGAATTAATTACATTGCATAAATTTAGATTTTCCAAATTTTCTTCTAAAAAGTCAAAAATCGACACCGGGCCTGCTTGGTCAAAACCCGAGGTTCGGACCAAAATCTATTTACCCATTCACCCCCGAATCCGAATATATAATTGATTTTGGAATCCGACCTCAAATTAAGGTCTAAATCCCCAAATTTCGAAATCCCTAGTCTCTACCCCAAACCCCCAATTCTACCATAAAAACTCTAGATTTTAGGTTAAAAATTCATGAAATGTAATGGGTAATTGAAAGAAAATGGTTTAGAATCACTTACCAACACTTTGGGGAAGAAAATATCTCTTCAAAATCGCCTCTAGCCCGTTTGGTGTTTGAAAAGTTGAAAAAATGGCTTAAGTCCCATTTTGGGACTGTTTTATGCACTGGGCGACAATGTTCATCGCGTTCGCAAGGACACTGTCGCGTTCGCGAAGATTATCCCCCCTGTCCTTCGTGTTCACGAGTCCTTGCTCGCGTTCGCGATGAAGAGTTACTGACCCCTCCCCCAGGTCCCAAATGCTACGCGTTCGCGATGAACCGGTCGCGTTCGCGATGAACTGGTCGCGTTCGCGAAGGGTATAACCCCCATCACTTCGCGTTTGCGACCAGGCCTTCGCGTTCGCAAAGAGTAAAAATTCACCTAGACCAGCTAACCCTTCGCGTTCGCGAGAGTACCTTAGCGAACGCGAAGAAGAAAACACCAGAACAGTTGCTGCAGCAAAATACCAGATTTTCTAAGTCCAAAACATCCCGTAGCCTATCCAAAACTCACCCGAGCCCTCAGGGGTCCAATCCAAACATGCACACTGGTCTAAAAACATCATACGAACTTGCTCGCGCGATAAAATCATCAAGGAAGGCTAAGATGAGGTTTTTCAGACCTCGAAACACAAAATTATGTTCTAAAATATAAGATGACATATCGGGTCATCACACCCATAGTTTTCACATCCGGTAAGCTTAATTGGAATCAAAACCACGCTAGGAGTGTCAGAAGATCCAAGGTACAGTGGATGAGTGTATGCAAGTGCCGGCTCCACAGTTGTCGAATCAGTCACCATTTTCGCACCACAAAAAAGCTAGAAAAAGGAAGAAGTAATAGGAAGTTATGCGAGAGAAGATTGAAATCAAATTACGCGAGTAAACAACATCGGCTGCTCTGATACCATGTTCAATTGTGGAGAAGAACAAAGTTCATCCATAGAAATGCTCAGAGAGAGAGAGAGCTGGAGAAGAAGAGAAGAGAGAAAGCAATTTTGGGAAATGATACTATTCTATTACTTCAGCTACAGTACACACATATATACAAGCTAACTACCCAACTAATGACAACTAATGATAGCTAATAACCACCTAACTGACTACTCCCTCCGTCTCATATTAATAGTCATGGTTACTAAAAATAGTTGCCTTAAATTATTTATCATTTTAGAAGTTCAAGACAAAATTGATTGGTTTTTTCTTTTTACCCTTAGTAATAATTGTTCTTGAAGATAGAGATAACACAAATAGAATAAATGTTCAGCGAAGAGAGACTATATCTTAAGACATAAATAAGGGTAGAATAGTATAATCCCTTTCCTAATTAATATTTTTTAAGGGGCGCGTAAAAGAGAAATACGGCACATAATATGAGATGGAGGGAGTAACTAATTACTGCAAGTTAAATAAGCCACGTGTACATTTACATCTGCTAAGATAATATTAGACCTTCTGGTCGGAAGTTGGGCTCTACCAAAATCTAACTTTAAAACTCGGGTTTGGATTTGAACTACATTCAAATTTCAAACTCGAGCTCTCAATTTAGAAACTTCAGTACCCCGAGTTCCAACTTCGGACCCCCCAAGTATGAATTAATTTTAAGGCGACTAAACTTTAAAAACTTTTTTTAATTTCGACTATTACTTAAATAGGGATACTAAAAAATGGTTATATGTGAACTTCGCCCTTTTAACTAGCATACAACCAAATCAACGGAAAATTGGTCTCGAAAGCACATAGCTCTATACTATTCCTTCTCAACCTAACAAATTTGGAAATTCTTCTCGGACAGAATATATACCCATTTGATTAGGCCTCAAGTCCATGAGTATGGACCGGTTTCAAAGTTAAGGAATTTTCATAAATCACTATAGTATTCAATTATAGATTGCCTAATTATCATTCGTAATTACTATTCAGTTGCTACTAACTTGTATTACTTGTATTCAAACGCGCAACAAATACAACCAGTGTTAAATGTATTCGTTCGTGCAACGAATACGACGTGTATCAACGGTATTCGTTCACGCAATTATATTTATTCGTACAACGAATAGAATATGTATCAACTGTAACCAAGGCGAATTACAAAGGATACAACTTGCATCGTCTGTATTTATTCGAACAACGAATACAACTAAGACAAATACAGAAATACAGAAAAATAAAATATTCTAAACAATTAATCTCTAATATTATAGATTTGCTATAAAATTCAAATATAGCTACGAATGGTAAATTTGCTCAAAGTATAGCTACGAATGACAAATACAATATAAATATTTAATGTGTCACGTATTTTTTCCTTCAAAATTATTCTTTGGGACGGCGAAAATGTTTGGGCTTCATCGTCGCACCCAATCCTCCAAATTGCGTAAAAATAGCACGGGCTAGCCAGTTTTCGGACTGATCATTCAAAAATAGCCAGCGTTTGCCAAGTCATTCCACTATTTTACTGCAACAAAGACCGGTTCACCATAATATAGTGGAGTTCGGTGCACTTGTGTATGAACTTCCAGCATATTATGCTGGAACTCCAACACACGGAAAGTTCCAACATAATATATTGGAGATTCGAGCATTTGTGTATGAACTTCCAGCATATTATACTGGACCGATATACTGTGCTAGAACTCCAGTATATTATGTTGGAGTTCTAGTATACTTATGCTGGAACTTCATTATATTATGCTGGAGTTCCAGTATACTTATGCTGGAACTCCAGTATAATATGCTGGAGTTCCAGTATACTTATGCTAGAACTTTGGAGTATTTTCCGAATTTTGAACAGTGTTTTCGTTCAGATTTATCTTTACATGAAAAGTGGCTAAATTTCGATTACTTTTGAAAGTGCGGTTATTTTTGAATGATCACTTGTAAATCTGGCTATTTTTGACTTCCTCCCCCAAATTGTTTCGGCAGAATTTTCGTAATAAGCCCCACAACTTTCCAGAGATTTGCACAAAATAGGATCATTAAAGCCGTTATTTAAAGTTTGTCGCTATTTAAGGAATTTGGGCGAAAATAATCTCGACACTACGTACTAGAAGAATGGAAGATTATGCTTTCATTAGTTATGTCGGGGGCATAATTTAGGTATAATATTTATTGTACATATCTTATTAAATTATTCACAAGTCTTGTCGAAACGTTAAAAGTTGGTTGTATTATTAAATTGTTCATAAATTATGTCGGACTAGCAAGACTTGATACTATTTTTATTTTACCTATAATGTTTAAACTGCTCACAAGTCTTGCTTAAATGGCATATGTTACATGTGTTGTTCAATTAATCACAAGTCTTGTCTTGTTAAGTTATTCTTAGGTACTGCCGGATTATCAAAACATGCATGTGGGATTCAATTGTTTACAAATTTTACCGACTAGAAAGACTTGGCACTATGTTTATATATTTTTTATTAATTTGTTCACAAGTTTTAACTGGTGGCCAAAATTTGCTTGTGTTCAATTATTCACAAGTTTTGTCGAGCAACAAAACTTGAATCGATTTTCATTCTATCTATTTTATTAATTTCTTCACAAGTTTTAACAAATGCCCAAAATTCTCCTGTGTTCAATTGTTCACAAGTTTTGTCGAGCTGCAAATATACGATATAATTAGATCTGTCACATATATATTTCAATTCAACCAAACAAACCTGGCCAGATTAACTAATATATAAATAAGTTAAATATAAAGAGCGACTTAACAAGAGGCATAACACTCTACAGGATTGATCGGCAACAACATTAATGAAGAATTAATCCCAATAGCCGCCCACCTAATCTCTTAAATTAAAAATAGTCAGTGGATGTATAATATATGTATAGTTCATGTATAATATATGTATAACTGTGTTTAATCAATGTATAATTTATGTATACGAACTAAAAAAAGTAAACATTGAATATGACTGACTATTTACGTAACAATCCCAACATTAATTAGGGAAGTCTCATGCACTATTTTACCTTTGTTTTCACTATTCCACTTTTAGTTTTACATTTCTTCTTAAAGTGTTCACAAAAAAAAACATTATTTTCTTACCTACTAAGGTCTAAGCCTTTTTGAACTAAAATGTTGCTATTTTAAAGTGTTCATATTAAAGTAAGATATGTGTATGCTATATTAATTTAAAGTTTGAGATTAAATTATTGGTTAACAACTAATCTGTAACATATTTTTTTCAGGTCTAAAACAAATACACCTATCTGTAAGTATATGCAAATTAAAGATTCGAATTTCTTCCATGTACAGTTCAAAAGGGAGGATTTCCTAAACATTTGATGATCAGAATTGAGTATATTTTGATCAATTAAATATGTAAATTATGACCAACAAGAGTTACGGTGGAGTGTTAAGTATTTTTGCATCCTCAATAAGGTATTTCGGATTCGAGTCTTGAGTATGAAATCGTCTTTGTTAGGAAACACTTTCCGATGCGAGTTCAGATTTGGTCAGGCTCCCCCCCCCCCCCCCCCCCCCAAAAAAAAGGGACGATAAGATAATTGACTAATTGGTCCCCATTTAGTTTTGAAAAATTGATCTTTCCCTCTAGTCTCTAAATTTGATTTTTTTTTTTTTTAAAAAAAAAGAAAAACGAGAAAGAGAGATAAATAAGGGGGAAAATAATAATGAATGAAGAGAGGAAATAATGGCTAGAAAGAAAATCAGTTATCCAACTAATACGATGTTATCAAGTTTAACATCTTAACATGGATTTTTGCACAATAATATATTCAATTAGGGGCATAATCTTAGTAAATCCTTTAAAAAAAGAGCAAGGTGAGAGCATCTGACTATATGTTAGAGTTAAATTAGGAGAAAGTGTAAATCTTGAAGCGGGCAAATATATTTAATTATTTACAAGATCAGAAAATATTTTCACCCAAAATGGTGTCAATGTTTTCTTTCCATCGAAAATAGAAAAACAAATTCTTTCATTCATATGTCTTTCGAAAATGCATTGTAACGACCCAGACGGTCGTTTTGAGAGTAATAGCACCGATTCCCTATTTACTATTTTTTCCATACCTTTTTCTGCTTATGTGACTTGTCGGGAGACTTCGTTTTGGGTTTTAGAGTGTTTTGGGGCACTTAGTCCCTAAAACGGGAGCTTAAGTCTTAGGATTTTGACCATCGTCGGATCTGTGTAAGGACGATTCCAGAATGGAGTTCCATCGGTTTCGTTAGCTTCGTTAGGTGATTTTGGACTTAAGGGCGTGTCCGGATTATGTTTTGGAGGACCTTAGCTTATTTAGGCTTGAATTGGCGAAAGTCGAATATTTGGAGTTTTGGACCGGTAATAAAAATTTTTGATATCGGGGTCGGATTCTGATTCTGCAAGTTGGAGTAGGTCTGTAATGTTGAATATGACTTGTGTGTAAAATTTGGGGTCAATCGGACGTGGTTTGATAGGTTTCAGCATCAGTTGTGGAAATTTGAAGTTTCAAGTTCTTCAAGTTTGAATTGGAGAGAGATTCTTGATTTTTGCATTGTTTAATGTGGTTTGAGGGATTGAGTAAGTTCGTATGGTGTTTTAGGATTGATTGGTATATTTGGTTGAGGTTTCGGGGGCCTCGGGTGAGTTTTGGACGCCCAACGGATTGATTTTTGGACTTAGGAGGTTGCTGAAGTTTTCTAGTGTCTGAGTTCTGGTTTCCTTATACGCGATCGTGTGGGGTGATCCGCGATCGCGTAAGCTTAGCTGGGCAGAGGATGGAATTGTTCTTCGCGTTCGCGGACATGGGCATGCGAACGCATAGTGATGTCAGGTGGTGCTTCGGGAACGCAGAGACAAGGTCACGTTCGTGTAGGATTGAGTGGACCAAAGTTGGGCCACGCGCTTTGTTCATCGCGAACGCGTGAGGACGTTCGCGATCACGTGAGTATGGGAGCCAGAGCATCGTGTTCGCGTAGTGTTTTACGCGATCGCGTAGAGTTAATTTTTAGGGCAGCAAAGTTGTTCTTCGCAATCGCGAGGCTATTTCCGCGATCGCGATTAAGGAATCACTAGGCAGCGTTAAAGTTTCCAAAAAATGGAGGTTTTGCCATTTTTATCAAAAACTTGAGTTGGGAGCTCGGATTTTGGACGAGGTATTGAGGGATTTTCAGAGATATCGATTGGTTAACGATTCTTAACTCCTTTATGGTTATATTCCACTAATCTATGGTTGATTTCATTATTTAATTTCGGATTTTGGGGTTGAAATTGGGAAATATATAGAAGAACTTCTTCAACAAAGATTTCGAGATTTGAAAGGGGATTTGTGGTTGGATTTGAGTAATTTTTATATGGTTAGACTCATGGGTGAATGGGTGTTCGTATTTTATGACTTTTACCCGATTCCGAGACGTGGGTCCGGGTCGACTTTTTAGGACGAATTTCAGAATGTTTATTAAAATCTGGATTTCATTAATTAGACTAGTCTATTATAGTTGTATTTATGATATGTTATTATTTTTGCTAGATTTGGGCCATTCGGAGTCAAATATTCATGGAAAGGGCATTGTGACCGATTGATTGAGCTTTGTTTGAGGTAAGTGGTTTGCCTAACCTTGTATGGGGGAACTCCCCATAAGATTTGTACTGTTTTGATATATGAACGTCGTGTACGTGAGGTGACGAGTACGTACACGGGCTAATTGTTGAAAAACCCGATTTTCTACTAAGTAATAACCTGATCTCTTTCTTATTTGAGTTTCATCAGCACGTGTAGTATCCTGCTAGATTCGAATAGCATGCCTACTTGCCTTAACTCTTTACTTGAACTACATGCAGCATGTTTTAGTGAATTTACCCGTCTTTCCTTAACTGATACTTAGGTCGAACTATAGAATTTCGTGCCGTAACTATTGAATTCTATTGTGTTCGCTGCATATTTACTTTGGGACTACAAAACGGTATTCCGGAAGATCCCCCTATACTGTATATTTACTTTGGGACTACGGAACGGTGTTCCGGAAGATCCCCATGTACTGCATATTTACTTTAGGACTGCGGAATGGTATTCTGGGAGATCCCCCAGTACTGCATATTTACTTTGGGACTACGGAACGGTATTTCGGGAGATCCTCATGTACTGCATATTTTGGGACTACAGAACGGTATTCCTGGATTTTCCCCTGTACTGCAAATTTACGTTTGGGACTACGAGACGGTATTTCGGGAGATCCTCTATTGTGTTTCTGTGTACGGAGATGTTACCTTCTATGATTTCATTCTTGTTAAATTTCATCCTTTATTATTATTGTAGTATTACACACTTATCTTGTTTTTATTATATATTTACCAGTAGGGCCCTGACCTGACCTCGTCACTACTCGACCGAGGTTAGGCTTGGTACTTACTGGCTACCAATTGTGGTGTACTCATGCTACTCTCTACACATATTTTTTTCGTGTGCAGATACAGGTACTCCTTATCAGCTGTACTATCAGTGAGTCGGGATAGCTTTGGAGACTTCAAGGTATATCTATCGCGCCTTCAAACCTCGGAGTCCCCTTCTACGCTTTCTCATGTCCATTATCTTCTGTATTTTTCCTTTGTTAGATTCTGAGGTATAGAGACACTAGACTTTCCTTCTGCAGTTTGTGATTCACGATTATCCGGGTTTTGGGATTGCTGTGCAATTTTGAACAGTTTGTTGTTAAATTTATGTTTTCATTTCATTATTCCGCAAATGTTAGGCTTACCTAGTCGTAGAGACTAGGTGCCATCACGATGTCATACAAAGGGGAAATTTGAGTCGTGACAAGTTGGTATCAGAGCTCTAGGTTCATAGGTGTCGTGAGTCACAAGCCAGTTTATTAGAGTCTCGCGGATCGGTATGGAGATGTCTGTACTTATGTTCGGGAGGCTATAGGACTATTAGCAAAATTTCACTACTTTGATTCATGGTCGTGCGAAAATTGCTGACTTCAAAAATTCTAAACTTCTGTATTCTATTCTCTCACAGTTAGTGAGGACACGTACAAGCGGATCTGATGACCAAGCACCCGCTCCCCCTGCTAGAGCCGCGAGAGGCCGGGGCTGGGGTAGAGGCCGAGGACGTCCATGTGGTGCAGCCAGAGCACGCGCACGAGCTGCTATATAGGAGCCCCCAGTAGCTCCTGCTGGAGGGCAGACACCTGAGATACCTGCTTCTGCACCAGCCCTCTAGGAGACTCTAGCCCAGTTTCTGAGCATGTTCAGCACCTTATCTCAGGCTGTATTAATTCCACTTGCTCCTGTCACATCTCAGGCCGGGGGAGGAGCACAAACTACCATCGCCGGTGCTCCAGAGCAGTGCGTTCAGGTCGACCAGGTACCAGAGATTGTACCAACACAGATGATATCTCCAGCGCAACCCGAGGTTAGGGCAGCAGCTTCTGAGGTGGAGCAGCTCAGACTTGAGAGGTACAAAAAGTGCCACCTACCTACCTTCAGCGGATTGGCTACAGATGATACTTAGGGTTTTCTAGAGGAGTGTCATCGTATTCTCTGTACTATGGGCATAGTTGAGACTAGCGGGGTTTCTTTTACTACATTCTAGCTGAGAGGGGCAGCCTATTAGTGGTGGCGTGCTTATGAGCTCAGTAGTACAGATAGGGCAGTTTCACTTACATGGACTCACTTCTCGGACATGTGTTTGAGAGAGTATGTCCCTCAGAGCCTCAGGGACTCATGGCGCGTGGAGTTTGAGCAGCTGCACTAGGGTGCTATGACTGTGTCAGAGTATGCAGTCTGTTTCAGTGATTTGGCCCGACATGCATCAACCTTAGTTTCCACAGTCCGAGAGAGGGTTTGATGGCTTATTGAGGGACTCCACCCCAGCATCCATATTAGTATGACCAGGGAGTTTGAGATGGATATTTATTATCAGCAGGTTGTGAGTATCGCCAGGAGATTGGAGGGCATGCTTGCCCGGGATAGAGAGGAGAGGAAGGCTATGGAACTATTAGGAACTGTGTTAATACGACTCCAGAATGGAGTTCCGTCGGTTCCGTTAGCTTCGTTAGGTGATTTGGGACTTTAGGGGCGTGTTCGGATTATGTTTTGGAGGACCGTAGCTTATTTAGGCTTGAATTGGCGAAAGTCGAATTTTTGGAGTTTTGGACCGGTAGTAGAAATTTAGGATATCGGGGTCAGATTCCGATTCCGGAAGTTAGAGTAGGTCCATAATGTTGAATATGACTTGTGTGCAAAATTTGGGGTCAATTGGACGTGGTTGGATAGGTTTCGGCATCGGTTGTGGAAATTTGAAGTTTCAAGTTCTTCAAGTTTGCATTGGAGGGCGATTTTTGATTTTTGCATTGTTTGATATAGTTTGAGGGCTTGACTAAGTTCGTATGGTGTTTTAGGATTGGTTGGTATATTTGTTTGAGGTCCCGGGGGCCTCGGGTGAGTTTCGGACGCCCAACGGATCGACTTTTGGACTTAGGAGGTTGCTGAAGTTTTTTGGTGTCTGAGTTCTGGTTTCCTTATACGCGATAGTGTGGGGTGATCCGTGATCGCGCAAGCTTAGCTGGGCAGAGGATAGAATTGTTCTTCGCGTTCGGTAACATGGGCATGCGAACGCATAGTGATGTGAGGTGTTGCTTCACGAACACAAAGACAAGGTCGCGTTCGTGTAGGGTTGAGTGGACCAAAGCTGGGCCACGCGCTTTGCTCATCGCGAACGCGTGAGGACATTCGCGTTCGCGTGAATATGGGAGCCAGAGCATCATGTTCGCGTAGTGGTTTATGCGATCGTGTAGAGTTAATTTCTGGGGCAGCAAAGTTGTTCTTCGCGATCGCGAAGCTATTTCCGCGATCGCGATTAAGGAATCACTAGGAAGCGTTAAAGTTTCCAAAAAATGGAGGTTCTGCCATTTTTATCAAAAATTTGAGTTGGGAGCTCGGATTTTGGACGAGGTATTGAGGGATTTTTAGAGATATCGATTGGGTAATGATTCTTAACTCCTTTATAGTTATATTCCACTAATCTATGGTTGATTTCATTATTTAATTTCGGATTTTGGGGTTGAAATTAGGAAATATTTGAAAGAACTTCTTCAACAAAGATTTCGAGATTTAAAAGGGGATTTGTGGTCGGAATTGAGTAATTTTTATATGGTTAGACTCGTGAGTGAATGAGTGTTCGTATTTTGTGACTCTTACCCAATTTCGAGACGTGGGCCTGGGTCACCTTTTTAGACGAATTTTGGAATGTTTATTAAAATCTGGATTTTATTAATTAGGCTAGTCTATTATAGTTGTATTTATGATATGTAATTGTTTTTGGCTAGATTTGGGCCATTCGGAGTCGAATATTCATGGAAAGGGCATTGTGACCGATTGATTGAGCTTGGTTCGAGGTAAGTGGCTTGCCTAACCTTGTGTGGGAGAACTCCCCGTAAGATTTGTACTGTTTTGATATATGAGCATCGTGTACGTGAGGTGACGAGTACGTACACGGGCTAGTTGTTGAAAAAACCCGATTTTCTACTAAGTAATAACCTGATTTCTTTCTTATTTGAGTTTCCTCAGCACGTGTAGTATCCTACTAGATTCGAATAACATGCCTACTTGCCTTAACTATTTACTTGAACTACATGCAGCATGTTTTAGTGAATTTCCCTCTCTTTCCTTAACTGATACTTAGGTCAAACTATAGAATTTCGTGCCGTAACTATTGAATTCTATTGTTTTTGCTGCATATTTACTTTTTAACTATGGAACCGTATTCCGGGAGATTCCCTTGTACTGCATATTTACTTTGGGACTACGGAACGGTATTCCGGGAGATCCCCCTGTACTGCATATTTACTTTAGGACTACGGAACGGTATTCCGGGAGATCCCTCTGTACTGCATATTTTCTTTGGGACTATGGAACGGTATTTCGGGAGATCCTCCTGTACTGCATATTTACTTTGGGAATACGGAACCGTATTCTGGGAGATCCCCTTGTACTGCACATTTACGTTTGGGATTACAAGACGGTATCTCGGGAGATCCCCTATTATGTTTCTGTGTACGGAGCTGTTACCTTCTATGATTTCATTCTTATTAAATTTTAGCCTTTATTTTTACTGCGGTATTACATTCTATCTTGTTTTTATTATATATTTACCAGTAGGGCCCTGACCTGACCTCGTCACTACTCGACCGAGGTTAGGCTTGGCACTTACTGGCTACCGATTGTGGTGTACTCATGCTACTCTCTACACATGTTTTTTTCGTGTGCACATCTAGGTACTCCTTATCAGCTATACTATCAGTGAGTCGGGACAGCTTTGGAGACTTCAAGGTATATCTACCGTGCCCGCAAACCTCGGAGTCCCCTTCTACTCTTTTTCATGTCCATTATCTTCTGTATTTTTCCTTTGTTAGACTCTGATGTATAGAGACACTAGAATTTCCTTCTACAGTTTGTGATTCACGATGTTCCGAGTTTTGGGATTGCTGTGCATTTTTAAACAGTTTGTTGTTAAATTTATATTTTCATTTCATTATTCCAAAAATGTTAGGCTTACCTAGTCCTAATGACTAGGTGCCGTCACGATGTCATACAGAGGGGAAATTTGAGTCGTGACAAGTTGGTATCAGAGCTCTAGGTTCATAGGTGTCGTGAGTCACAAGCCAGTTTATTATAGTCTCGCGGATCGGTACGGAGATGTCTGTACTTATGTTTGGTAGGCTATGGAACTGTTAGGAAAATTTCATTACTTTGATTCCTTGTCGTGCGAAAATTGTTGACTTCAAAAATTCTAAACTTTTGTATTCTATTCTCTCACAGTTAGTGAGGACACGTACAAGCGGATCTGATGACCCGCGTCCCCTGCTAGAGCCGCGAGAAGCCGAGGCTGGGGTAGAGGCCGAGGACGTCCACGTGGTGTAGCCATAGCACCCACACGAGCTGCAATAGAGGAGCCCCCAGTAGCTCCTGCTGGAGGGCAGACACCTGAGGTACCTGTTTTTGCACCAGCCCTCCAGGAGACTCTAGCCCAGTTTCTAAGCATGTTCAGCACCTTAGCTCAGGATGTATTGATTCCACTTGCTCTTGTCACATCTCAGGCCGAGGAAGGAGCACAGACTCCCGTCGCCGGTTCTCCAAGGCAGCCCGTTCAGGTCATTCAGGTTCCAGAGATTGTTCCAACGCAGACGGTAGCTCCAGCTCAGCCCGAGGTTAGGGCAGCAACTTCTGAGGTGGAGCAGCTCAGACTTGAGAGGTACAAAAAGTACCACCCACCTACCTTCAGCGGATTGGCTACAGATGATGCTTAGGATTTTCTAGAGGAGTGTCATCATATTTTCCGTACTATGGCCATAGCTGAGACGAGCGGGATTTCTTTTACTACATTCCAGCTGAGAGGAGCATCCTATCAGTGGTGGCGTGCTTATGAGCTGAGTAGTATGAATGAGGCAGTTTCACTTACATGGACTCATTTCTCGGACATGTGTTTGAGAGAGTATGTCCCTCAGAGCCTCAGGGACTCATGGCATGCGGAGTTTGAGCAGTTGCAGCAGGGTGCTATGACTGTGTAAGAGTATGCAATCTGTTTCAGTGATTTGGCCCGACATGCACCGGCCTTAGTTTCCACAGTTCGAGAGAGGGTTCGATGGTTTATTAAGGGATTCCACCCCATCATTCGGATTAGTATGGCCAGGGAGTTGGAGAAGGATATTTCTTATCAGCAGGTTGTGAGTATCGCCAGGAGATTGGAGGGCATGCTTGCCCGGGATAGAGAGGAGATGGAGGCCAAGACATCTCAAGAGACTGGTTATTATTCTGGAGCGTAGGGGTTATGTGAGCCGTCCCATTCATTAAGCTCTTCCAGCTGCCAGCGGTGTTCCAGCTCCTTCTAGGCCCCAGGAGCCTTATTATGCACCGCCAGTATCTAGTGTGCCTCCTACACGGGGTGTTCCTAGCGGCCAGTCCAGTAGACCTGTCCCTAGCCAGTCACAGCAGCCACGCCCTCCTAGATCTTGTTTTGAGTGTGGCGACACTCGCCATATGGTGAGGGATTGCCCCAGATTTAGGAGGGGTGCACCTCCACAGACTTCTTAGCCACAGCGTTCTCCACCGGGTCCTCAGGCTATGATTATAGCACCAACTGCCACCCCACCTGCTCAGCCAGCCCGAGGTGGAGGTCGGGGAGGTAGAGGTCGCCCTAGAGAGGGAGGCCAGGCCCGATATTATGCCCTTTCTGCTCGTACAGAGGCAGTCACTTCTGATTCTGTCATTACAAGTATTGTCCCAGTCTCTCATAGAGATGCGTCGGTAGTAATTGACCCAGGTTCTACATATTCCTATGTGTCCTCTTATTTTGCCCCGTATTTGTGCGTATCTCGGGATTCATTGAGTTTCCCTATTTATGTGTCTACTCCTTTGGGAGATTCTCTTATTGTGGACTGCGTGTATCGGTCGTGTTTGATTGCTCTTAGTGGTTTTGAAACCAGAGCCGATTTATTATTGCTCAGCATGGTGGACTTTGATATTATTTTGGGCTTGGACTGGTTGTCGCCCCACTATGTTATTCTTAATTGTCATGCTAAGACCGTGACGCTGGCTATGCTAGGTTTACCGTGATTAGAGTGGAGAGGTACCTTAGAGTATACTTCCAGTAGAGTTATTTCATTTCTTAAGGCTCAACGAATGGTTGAGAAGGGGTGTGATGCGTATCTAGCTTATGTGAGAGATGTCAGTATTGATACCCCTACAGTTGAGTCAGTTCCAGTAGTGAGGGACTTTCTAGATGTGTTCCCAGCTGATCTTCTGGGCATGCCGCCCGACAGAGATATTGATTTTGGCATTGATTTGTTGCCGGGCACTTAGCCCATCTCTATTCCTCCATATCGTATGTCTCCTCCTGAATTGAAGGAGTTGAAGGAGCAGTTACAGGAGTTGCTTGATAAGGGCTTCATTCGGCCCAGTGTGTCACCTTGGGGTGCCCCTGTCTTATTTGTGAAAAAAAAAGGATGGTTCTATGCGGATCTGTATTGATTACCGCCAGTTGAACAAAGTCATAGTGAAGAACAGGTATCCATTGCCTCGTATTGATGACTTATTTGATCAGTTACACGGTGCTAGAGTGTTTTCCAAGATTGAATTGCGTTCAGGTTATCATCAGTTGAAGATTCGGGAGCCAGATATCCCGAAGACTACTTTCAGGACCAGATATGGTCACTATGAGTTTTTGTTATGTCTTTTGGGCTGACCAATGCCCCATTGTATGGTTGGACTCGTCTCGAAATGGGTGTTCGAATTTCGTAAGTTTTTCCGAGATTCGAAACGTGGGCTCTACTGTCGATTTTTAAAATGAATTTCGGATTTTAATCCGGAAACATTAGTAGATTCATATGGAATTAATTCCTACATTTTTTATTGAATATATTGAATTGTTTATGAGTAGATTTGAGGATTTCGGACACTAATTCGCGAGGCAAGGGTATATTGGAAACTTGAAATTTGATTTCGAAGCGAGGTAAGTATCGTGGTTAACTTTGACTTGAGGGAATAGAACCCTTAAATTATTTGTTATGTGAAATGCATGTGAACGACGTATAGGCGAGGTGACGAGTGTCTATACGTCGTCAAATTAATTGTTTGCATAATTATTTGAAAATCATACATCATTTTAAATCATCAATGAATTATTATATTAATTGTTTCACTCATAATCCTTATCAAATATTAATTCTTGAATTCCTGCAATAATTGTTACATGTTTATTTGACTCATGTGTCTAATTGCTATTTGACATTTAGCATACTAAATATTAAACTGCCTATTTTCTCCACTATTTTCATAATTAATTGCTAACTACCATTGTTTGTTCATAAATAAATTATATTTATTGTGTGCCTTGATGCTTAATAGTTTTTCATTGGGCGTGGTATTTATTGGAGTAATTTTTATTACATTTATGAGTTGTTTAAAGTTATATTGGGGGAACGGGTTTCACGCCGCAACAGAAATAAAAGTAAATATATATATTGGGGGATCGGATTGCACGCCGCAACAAACTTATTTAAAAGTCGATATTGGGGGATCGGATTGCACGACGCAACAGACTTATTTAAAAGTCTTGTTGGGGGATCTGATTGCACGCCGAAATGGAATTTGAGAGGATTGAAAATGAATATGTTGTGGAAACGGGTTGCACGCTGCAATGGAATTTGATTGAAATAATAACTGGTTATGACTGCTGAGTTGACTTCAACTATTAGAAATGAGTTACCAGATTTAATTCTATTATTGTGGTTATTACTATTATTGCGTACATGTTAATGTAAGTGACTTTCCTTAGCTCGTCACTACTTCGTCGAGGTTAGGCTCGACACTTACCAGTACATGGGGTCGGTTGTGCTAATACTACACTCTGCACTTCTTATGCAGATTTCGGAGTTGGTCCGTCCCAGTGGCGTACCATAGACTTGCTCGGATTTTGACTACTCAGAGGAGACTTGAGGTATAACTGCACAGCGTCCGCAATTCTGAAGTCCCCATCTATCTTATTTTAGCGGTGTATTTGCTTTCAAACAACTTTATTTTATTCAGACCTTTATTTGTATTATTCTAGAAGCTCGTGCACTTGTGACACCAATTCTGGGATGGTATTTAGACAACGTTATTTTTATGGATTATTCACTACATTTCAGACCTTACTTTCGCATTTGTTTCTTTGTTATTAATAAATTTAAAATTGTTCAAAATGGCTAATATTATTCTAACGTTAGCTTTCCTAGCAAGTGAAATGTTAGGTGCCATCACGGTCCGAAGATGGGAATTTCGAACCGTGACAATCTTAAAACGACTGGTCGGGTTGTTACAAGGGTTTTCTAAAGCTGATGAAGTGTCTGCTTCTGCAAAATCTCCTGAATGTGTATGTGTGCTTTCCCCAACATCTGAGTTTGGGAAGTTTCCCACTAGAATATCATGAGACTCTCTATGACTTCTAGCTTCAGCAGGAGGATCAAGAAAGGAATTCTCAATTGCATCACTATCAACTGTATCACTGACATGTTAAGCATCAGATGGTAATGTAGCCTCTGCAACTACTAAAGGTGGAGTGGAAACATCAGCAGGAAGATATGTATCAGCAAGTACCTTAGGTTCCTGCATAAGAAAGCCAGTAATTGAAGGGAATTAGAAGTCTATGAGTGTGTAAAGGGAAAGACTGATCCTTTGAACACAACATCTCTGCTCACAAAAAAATGTTTGGTAGCCATGATCATCAACAGATAACCTGTCACGACCCCAAATTCCCTCCGTAGGATATCGTGATGGCACCTAGTCTCTAAGACTAGGTAAGCCTATCAATGCGGAACAATAATAGATATCTGAAATAAATAAACTACAATTCAAACAATTTTAACTCCCAAAACCCGGTAGAAATAAGTCACAAGCTTCTAAGAATTTATTCTCAATGTCTCTATATGTCAAGGTCTAAATAAAATATATGGAAGCAATATAAAATGATAGAAGGGGACTCCGGAGTCTGCGGACGCTGGCAGATATACCTCGAAGTCTCCGTGCGCAGGTAACTCACTGACATCTAGGCTGGTAAAATGTACCTGGATCTGCACAAAAAGATGTGCAGAAGCGTAGTATGAGTACACCACAGCGGTACCCAGTAAGTGCCAAGCCTAACCTCGGTAGAGAAGTGACGAGGTCAGGTGAGGCCCTACTGAAATATAATAATGGCATGGTAAAATGTTTATCAATGTAGTAAAATAAAATGATATTGAAAATGAATCAAATAGTATGTCACATTTAATGACACCAAATAATTACAAATAATATCTCGTGGAAATCAAAACAGAATTTCCTTCAACTTTATGAAAATCACAATAATAATCAAAGGTAACTACGGCCATAAATCAATATCAACAAGGGCACTCCCGAGGTACCGCCTCGTAGTTCCAAATCATAAATAAATTCACAATATCTCATTTTCTTATATCACCGCGGGAGCCTTCACAATTTATTTAAAGAAAATATTTTTTTCCGAAATAGCATCCCGCGTTTTAGCCACCCTTATCACACCGCATGACTTCTAGTAGTTCCCCTACTAGCCACGCGTATCAAGCCACCCTTATCTCACCGCATGCGTTTCAACACCCAGACCTTATACCACCGCATGCGTATCAATATCACAATATATCATAATTTGCACCTCAAGTGCTCAAATAATTTAACTTGCCAAAATAATTCAACAACAATATTTTTCGACAATAAAGAGCTCACGGCTCATGCCAAAATAAATTATCAATAATAGTTTTCCACAATAAAGAGCTCACGGCTCCCTCACAATCAGTATAAAAATATTCAGGAGTAAATAATTTAGGAAAATTATATTTCAAAATCTTTACTACGTTGCTTCAATATCAAGTTTAAAAATGTGAAATACTTCATATTAATAATATTTAATTTAAAGAAAATCAACCTTCAAATAGTGCACAGAATAAAAGAAACCAAGTTTCAACTAAAGAGGTAAAACAATTAGTAAGAAAAGATCAAATAAATTTGAAGTATATATCTCAGATCAATGATGAAGAATATGACAAGATAAAATAATTTAATAAATGAGTAACAGTGATCTACACAATTTAAAAATATAATCTTTCGCAATTTAGCCCATGTACACACTCGTCACCTCGTGCACAAGACTTTCAACACATTTCAATAATCACATCAATACCAATCCTAGGGGAAATTTCCCCCACACAAGGTTAGACAAGTCACTTACCTCGACTTGCTCCAATTTAACCAAGTATTATGTTTTTTTTTCCTCGAATTTCTGACTCCGATCGACTCGTATCTAGTCATAATTAATTCGATACAGTCAACAAAAATTATAGTATTTACTTTCATAAGAAAATATTACATTTTCATTAAAATCCGAAATTAGCTCAAAATTTGCCCGTGGGGCCCACATCTCGGAATCCGACGAAACTTATAAAATCTGACAACCCATTCAATTACGAGTCCACCCATACCAATTTTACCAAAATCCGATAACAACTCGACCTCCAAATCTTAAATTTTCGTTTTTGGAAGATTTTGCAAAAATCTTGATTTCTTCAATTTAAATCCGAAATAAATGATGAATATGACCATGGATTTATGAAATATAATCACATTTGGATATAGGACACTTACCCAAGTTGAAGTCTTGAAGAAATCCTCAAAATTGCCCAAGAACCGTGCTCCAAAACTCCAAAACGAAATGAAGGAAATGACCATTTTTGGTCCTTAAGTTTCTGCCCCAAAAACACTATTCCGGTCGCGAAAAGTCCAATCCCATCGCTAAAAGTGTCACATCTGATCGCTAAAGGTACACACCAGGACTATTTACACCAACAGTTGTATTTCACTAAAAAGGCTCTAACTCCATCATACGAACTCGGAATTCGACGATTCTTGTTCCTATGAGTCACAAATAAAACTACGAACCCATTCGTTCAATCGAAACTCAATTCGGAGCTCATTTGATCAATCTGATACCAATTTCGCTCGTTAAACAATTAACTCATATTTCGCGCTTAAAACTCAATCGCGACTTGATAAAATTAGACTAAACTTTCCAGATCACTCCTATAATTCATTATCAAAATGTCAAAAGTCTCAAAATCGAATTTCGATCTCTAGAACTAAAAATGGACTTTTGAATCATTACATGCTTATGTTGAAAACATCAAACTCTTCCTCGATAGCCTGTGGTGTATCAATCATAACTTCTTGTACTCAACTCCAACTGCCAAACGGTTTAAAGTTCTGCAAACTAGATACAAAGTACTACAACTTTCATGTTTTTCTCATCGCCCAGCTCCTTATAGATTGTGAGATATAAGCTCCCAAAGTCAGCCCTGTGCAGCAGAAATTTCTGGCGATGCACACTGCTGTTGCCAAAATCTGCAGTACCAGCTTCAGTCAATTGATCATAACATTTTGTATAAATGTCTGAATGATAAATGGTTTATCATTCTGGAAATTAGAATCAAAGGGCTATAACTTTCATGTTTTGATAATGTTCAGATTCCTTATAGATTTCGAGATATAAGCTTCCAAAGTCAGCTCTGCGATTGCACCGGTCGCTGTCCAAAAATAGCTTCTGCAGTAGAAATATTCCAGCAGTTCCTTTTTGTCCGAAATCCATTCCGTTAACCTTCCGAAATCCACCCGAGGCCCTCGTGACCTTAACCAAATATACCAACATGTCCCAAAATACAATATGAACTTAGTTGAGGCTTCAAACTATGCCAAACAACGCCAAAATTACGAATCGCGCATCGAATCGAATTATGAGTTTTCAAATCTTCCAACTTCAATATTTTGCGCCGAAATATATCAAATCAATTCCGATTGACCTCAAATTTTGCACACAAGTCATAAATGACGTAATGGATTTATAAAAATTTTCAGAATCAGATTTTGGCCCCGATATCAAAAAGTCAATCCCTCGGTCAAACTTCTCAAAAATTCAACTTTCGGCATTTCAAGCCTAATTCCACTACGGACTTCCAAATAAAATTCCGATCACGTGCCTAAGTCCAAAATTACCATACGGAGCTATTGAAATCATTAAAATTCTATTCCGAGGTCATTTGCATATAATTCGACATCCGGTCACTATTTGAACTTAAACTTTAAATTTTTCATCAAAATTCCATATCTCGGGGTAGGGACCTCGGAATTTGATTCCGGACATACACCTAAGTCCCAAATCATGATACAGACCTACCAAAATTGTCAAAATACTGATCCGAGTCTGTTTACTCAAACTGTTGACCAAAGTCAACTCAGTTGAGTTTTAAAGCTCTAATTCACATTTTAATTCATTTTTCACCTGAAAACTTTCCGAAATATTTTTACGGACTGCACACTCAAGTCGAGTAATGGTAAATAGTGCTTAGATCACATAATTAATCATTAAATTTAAAGATGACAGTTTGGGTCATCACATAACCCTTCTATGTGGTAGAATAGCCTATAAGAACATATGCCTTGGCTCTTTCAGCAAACTTGTCACCTTTGGGAACCATTGTTTCATAGCACAAACAAACTATCACTCTCAAATGTGTGAGAATGCTTGTCTTCCATACAAGAGTTCAAAATGGCTCTTTCCTTGTGCAGTAGTAGAAGGTAGTCTATTTGACAGGTAGACTGCAACTTGTACACATAGTCCCCAGTATCTGATAGGTATGTTGGCTTGAATTCTTAAAGCCCTAGCCACATCCAGTATATGCTTATACTTTCTTTCCACAATGCCATTATGTTATGGAGTATGAGCACAATTGCTTTGATGTATAATTCCCAATTCCTGAAAGATCTTAGTGCACTGTGAATTAAAGAATTCAGTGTCGTTATCTGATTTTATTGTTTTAACCATTAGTCAAAACTGATTTTTGATCAACAATAGGTAGATAGTTATAGCAACTATGACTTCAGTTTTAAATTGCAATAGAAAAACCCAAGTGAATCTGATGTGATCATCCACAATGGTCAAGAAATAGTATTTCTTATCAAAAGTAGGATTCTATAAGGTCCCCAAAGATCCATATGTACAAGATTAAATGGTGTTGGAGCTCTAGAATTGTTTATAGGAAATTTTAACCAAGTCTGTTTATCCAAATGACAGACTGGCCAGTTATTCAGAAATGAACTATTTACATTGTAACTTAGTAAACTCATACTCTTCATAGAAGTAATAGAGGGGTGTCCTATCCTCATATGCCATAGTCTGCATTCTTCTTTGTTTGTAGTTGCCACTAAAACATGCTTTTGAAACTTATTCTTGTCATCCTTAATTAGACCTGAAAATGAACAAACCAACTGACTCCTTACCAATCCCCTTCACCCCGCCACTGCATAGATCCTGGAATATGTAGAAATAAGGAAAGAAAGCCACAAAGTAGGAGAGTTCTCTGGTTATTTTTTAGATTGATAGGAGGTTGAATTTAAAGTTAGGCACGTAAAGAACATTGGATATCTCCTTTAAAAACAGATGCCTGACCAGTATAGGTTATGTCCACCTTATCTCCAGTAGGTAGATTAACCTTATCCCTAAGTGAAACATCTGCACTAATGTCATTTATTATCATATCTAGACTTGCAGCTATATGGTGTGTAGCACCAGAATCCACAAGCAGGTAGCATTACCCGCCAAATTGGCATGACCGTCTCCAGTATCCTCGTTTAGCAATGCCAAAATCTGTTGTTACTGATCATCAATGAAAAACTTGCCTGCAATAGGTTCCTTCCCCTTAAGAGTTTTGTTGTGTTGGCAATTGAACACCACTATTCCTAGACATACTATTCATGGCTGCTAAAGTTTGTTGTTGTTTTGGCCTCCTATATTGACCCCCTTGCTAAGTCCCAAAGCCACTATCACCCTTTCCAAACTTCTTATTAATCTTATAGTCTACAGGATATCCTATTAGCTTATAACTGTTCTCCTTGGTATGTTCTTTTAGGTTGCAATATTCACATTGCATAAAAGGTTGTTTCCCTTTGCAACTCTGTCCTTGACTAACTTGCATAGCCATCGGATCTGATTTAATTCATGTTGCAGTTAGACTAGGTGAATTGTGAGTTTCATCCTCAATAATCATAGCATATGCTTGATTAAGTGAGGGCTCCTCAATTGTCGAGTCAGTCACCATTTTCTCACCATAAAAAAGCTAGAAAAGGAAAAAGTAACAGGAAGTTGTGCGAGAGAAAATTGAAATCAAATTACGCGAGTAAACAACATCGGTTGCTTTGATACCATGTTAAATTGTGGAGAAGAACAGAGTTCATCCATGGAAATGCTCAGAGATAAAGAGAGAGAGCTGGAGAAGAAGAGAAGAGAGAAAGCAATTTTGGGAAATGATACTGTTCTATTATTTCAGCTACAGGACACACACATATATACAAGCTAACTACCCAACAAATGACAACTAATGAAAACTAATAACCACCTACTGACTAACTAATAACTGCAAGTTAAATAAGCCACGTATACATTTACATCTGCTAAGATAATATTAGACCTTCTGTTCGGAAGTTGGGCTCTACCAAAATCTAACTTTAAAACTTAGGTTTGGATTTGAACTACATTCAAATTTCGAACCCACGGTCTGAATTTAGAAACTTCAGTACCTCGAGTTCCAACTTCGGACCCCCAAGTATGAATTAATTTTAAGACGACTAAACTTTAAAAACTTTTTAAATTTTGACTATTACTTATATAGGGATACTAAAAAATGGTTATATGTGAACTTCGCCCTTTTAACTAGCATACAACCAAATCAACAGCAAATAGGTCTCGAAAGCACATAGCTCTATACTCTTCCTTCTTAACCTAACAAATTTGGAAATTCTTCTCGGACAGAATAAATACCCATTTGATTAGGCCTCAAGTCCATGAGTATGGACCGGTTTAATTTCAAAGTTAAGGAATTTTCATAAACCGCTATAGTTTAGTTTGAAGCCTGTAGCTATAGATTGCCTAGTTATCATTCGTAATTACTATTCAATTACTATTAATTTGTATCACTTGTATTCAAACGCGTAACGAATACAACCTGTGTTAAATGTATTCGTTCGTGCAACGAATACGATGTGTATCAACGGTATTCGTTCACACAATTGTATTTATTCATGCAACGAATAGAATATGTATCAACTGTAACCAAGGCGAAATACAAAGGTATATACAAAGGATACAACTTGTATCGACTGTATTTATTCGAACAACGAATACAACTAAGATAAATACATAAATACAGAAAAATAAAATATTCAAAACAATTAATCTCTTATTTCATGGATTTGCTATAAAATTTAAATATACCTACGAATGGTAAATTAGCTGATAGTATAGCTATGAATGACAAATACAATATAAATATTTGATGTTTCACTTAATTTTTCCTTCAAAATTCTTCTTTGGGAGGGCGAAAATGTTTGGGCTTCATCGTCGCACCCAATCCTCCAAATTGCTTCGGCAAAATTTTCATAATAAGCCCCACATCTTTCCAGAAATTTGCACAAAATAGGATCATTAAAGCCGTTATTTAAAGTTTGTCGCCATTTAAGGAATTTGGGCGAAAATAATCTCGACACTACGTACTAGAAGAATGGAAGATTATGCTTTCACTAGTTATGTCTGGGGCATAATTTTGGTATAATTTTTATTGTACATATCTTATTAAATTATTCACAAGTCTTGTCGAATCGTCAAAAGTTGATTGTGTTATTAAATTGTTCATAAGTTATGCCGGACTAGCAAGACTTGATACTATTTTTATTTTACCTATAATGTTTAAACTGTTTACAAGTCTTGCTTAAATGGCATAAATTACATGTGTTGTTCAATTAATCACAAGTTTTTTCAAACTAGCATGATATTGTACTATCTTCATTCTTGTCTTGCTAAGTTATTCTTAGGTACTGTCGGATTATCAAAACATGCATGTGGGATTCAATTGTTTACAAATTTTACCGACTAGAAAGACTTGGCACTATGTTTATAAATATTTTGTTAATTTGTTCACAAGTTTTAACCGGTGGCCAAAATTTGCTTGTGTTCAATTATTCACAAGTTTTGTCCAGCAGCAAAACTTGATCTGATTTTCATTCTACCTATTCACAATCTTCATTCTATCTATCTTATTAATTTCTTCACAAGTTTTAACAAATGCCCAAAAGTTACCTGTGTTCAATTGTTCATAAGTTTTGTCGAGCGGCAAAAACTTGATTATCTTCATTCTACCTATTCACAATCTTCATTCTATCTATTTTATTAATTCGTTCGCAAGTTTTGCTGCAAATATACGATATAATTAGATATGTTACATATATATTTCAATTCAACCAAGCAAACTTGGCCAGATTAATTAATATATAAATAAGTTAAATATAAAGAGCCACTTAAAAAGAGACATAACAATCTACAGGATTGATCAGCGACAACATTAATGAAGAATTAACCCCAATAGCCGCCCACCTAATCTCTTAAATTAAAAATAGTATGTAGATGTATAATATATATATATAGCTGTATTTAATCAATGTATAATCTATGTATACGGACTAAGAAAAGTAAACATTAAATTATGGGACTCACCCCTGGGCGGGGCACTTGCAAAACGCCCCGAGACTCATGTATGAGACTTAGTTATGTGAGGCTTACGACACAAGCTCCTGACCATGCGCCCTAAACACGCCTAACGTCCAATGCTCGGGGCTCGCCTAATAGTTCTAACGCAAATCACGTGTCGAATTTCCTAATTAATATCATTGACCTACAAAATTCTTTCATAAATTAATGATAAAAGTTCTATTCATTGATAGAAATATGAAGATTGAGCATAACTCTAATAATGAGACGTAGTATTGCGAATTTATATCTTCACTAGTTATTGATCGTGTCTTAATTCATTTGTCCCTCCTTGTTATATACTTTTATTAATTTCATATCTTAAACTAATTTGTATTTATTCATGAAGGAGTAATATTTTTATTATCGTACTAATAAGATTTTATTAATTATTTACTTTTAGGAAGGTAAAATATAGAGTTTGATCATTTTTTTTAAAGAAATTATAAGTTTTTAATTATTTGAAAGTTAAAAATGTTATACGTGATTTGTATGTATTAGTTATACTTACGAACCATGCTAGATATTATATATATATATATATATATATATATATATATATATATATATATATATATATATATATCACATATTTATAATTTTTTTCAATTTTTATGCAATTTTACTTGTTTATAAATATTTACTGTCATTATATTATTTTATAAAATATTAAAAATTAAATACCTATAGGGCTTACGCCTCGCAGAGGCATATGTAAAACGTATCACCTTACGCCCACACCTTTTAAAATACTAGTCTCATGTACTATTTTACCTTTGTTTTCACTATTCCACTTTTAGTTTTACATATTCTTCTTAAAGTGTTCACAAAAAAACTCATTATTTTCTTACCTACTAAGACTTTTTGAACTAAAATGTTGCTATTTTAAAGTGTTCATATAAAATGAAGATATGTGTATGCAATAATAATTTAAAGTTTGAGATTAAATTATTGGATAACAACTAATATGTAACATAACATTTTTTTGAGGTCTAAAACAAATACACTTGTCTGTAAGTATAAGCAAATTAAAGATTCGAATTTCTTCCATGTACATTTCAAAAGGGAGGACTTCCTAAACATTTGATGATCAGAATTGAGTATATTTTGATCAATTAAATATGTAAATTGTGACCAACAAGAATTACGGTAGAGTGTTAAGTATTTTTTCATCCTTAATAAGATATTTCGAATTCGAGTCTTGAGTATGAAATCGTCTTTGTTAGAAATACTTTTTGGTGCGACTTTAGATTTTGTCAGGCTCGGATGCCAATACAAGACACGGGCAGAAACCAAAAATAAAAAATGAAATTTGTGAAAAAAGTCAAGAATGTGACATATCTCTATACCATCCTAATACACGAACTTAGAAAAATCAACCTATCATGTGTTTCCCTACACAAAAAGTTAGAAGAGTAATAATTTCCCAAATACAAACTAAAAGAAAAGGGACTTTTACCTTCCCATACATTATTTGAAACCTTATTACCCTCCCTACTCAAGTTTTAATTTAATTACATGGTCATATACAATTTACCAATTATATAAGTTTTAAATGAGTATCCCTTTATATTAGGGATTGAATAAGGAATATCAGTTATTTCCTTATCCCTTTATACTTGTCAACTCTCTCTCTCTCCGTCTCTCTCACTGGCTCTGTCTCTTTTTCTCTGCGTCTCTCTACTCCCCTTCTTTGTCCCCCCCCCCCCCCCCCAATTTTTTCTTCATTTGATGTTCTCTATTTTTTGTTATGCTTTCTTGTTGTATGGAGTTTTAATGAAATTCATCAATGGATTTTAATCGTTTTAACTTAGCAATTTCCTTTCGTGTTACACAATTGGTGTTCAAATTGAAATTAATCAATCAATAAATTTTGAATGTGTTTGACTCTTGTAACGACCCGGCCGGTCATTTTGAATATTTGCACTTCGCTCGATTGTTTGAGGGCATGAGTAGCTCCGTATGATGTACTTTGACTTGTGTGAATCATCGGTTTTGGATTGCAGGTATTTCGGAATCGAATTGGAAGAAAGAATTTCATTGTTGAAGCTTTAGATTTGGGAGAGTTGACCAAAATTTGACTCTTTAGCATTTAACCTCAGATTGGAAATTTGATGGTTCCATTAGCTTCATTAGGTGATTTTGGACTTAGGAGCGCGACCAAAATGTAATTTGGAGGTCCGTGGTAGAATTAGGCTTGAATTGGCGAAATTGAAAATTTGGCGATTTCGGTCGGCAGGAGAAAATTTGATATCGGGGTCGGAATGGAATTCTGGAAGTTGTAGTAGGTTCGTAGTGTTATTTGTGACGTGTGTGTAAAATTTGAGGTCATTCAGATGTGGTTTGGTTGGTTTCGGCATCGGTTGCCGAATTTGGAAAACTTAGAAGTTCTCAGGTTTGAATCTGAGGGTAATTTGGTGTTTGGATGTTGTTTTAAGTGATTCGAAGGTTCGACTAAGATTGTATGTTGATATATGACTTGTTGGTATTTTTAGTTGAGGTCCCGAGGGCCTCGGGGTGATTCCGGGTGGTTAATGGAGTTGTTGAAGTTGGAAAATGCAGTTGGAGCTGCTGTTCTAGTGTGTCCGCACTTGCGGATTAGGAACCACAGGTGTGATGATCGCAGGTGCATTGAAGGCTCGCAGATGCGGAAATGTTTGCAGATGCGAAGAATGGGTCGCACCTGCGAGATCGCAGGTGCGAAGAGACTGCCGCAGGTGCGAAGTCTGGTCAGCTAAGTGGAATGCGCAGGTGCGCACCTGTGTCCGAAGATGCAGAAGCGCAGGTGCGAGAAAGGGTCCACAGGTGCGGAATTTCTGGGCAGAAACCATAAATAGAACCCTTCGCGAATTTTGGTCATTCTTCACAATTTCAACTCAGTTTTTGGAGCTTTTTGGAGGGGTTTAAAGAGGGAATCAAGGGGGATTTTATTGAGGTAAGTTACTTGAGCCCTAATACTTGCATATATGGTGAATTCCCATTGTTTTAATCATGGTAATTAGTGAAAATGAGGGGTTAGGGCTTGAAAATTTTGGAAAGTAATTTAAGGATTTGAAGGACCAAACGATGTCGGATTTTGATGAATTTGGTATGGTTAGACTCGTGAGTGGATGAGATTTCTAGCTTTTTAAATTTTGTCGGATTTCGAGACGTGGGCTTGGGGGGCGGTTTTGAGCCAATTTTGGATTTTGGTCTAATTTTGTAGTTTTTCTTGTGGAATTCATTCCATTAGCGCGCATTGATGGTATTATACTGATTGTGAATAGATTCCGAGCATTTGGAGGCCAAGTCCAGAGGCAAAATCATTGCAGGTTAGAGATTTGACTGGTTTGAGGTAAGTAACGATTGTAAATCTAGTCCTGAGGGTATGAAACCCCGGATTTCGTATCATTCTACTATTTTGAAGTGACGCACATGCTAGGTGACGGGCGTGTGGGCGTGCACTGTTGGGGATTTATGACTTGGTCCGTCCCGTAGCAATTATAAAGTTGTATACTTTGTTGAAACCATTTGATACTTATATGTTTTAGAAAGAATTTCTGTAAATTGGGTTGAATGCCATGTTTGGGCCTTGCGCCAATGCTGTATAGACCCTTAGGGGCTGTTTCTTACTATCCTCTCATTGTTTTCGATTGAAAATCTATACTCAGTCATGTTTATATTTGTTTACCGCATAACTCAGTTTTATGACTCTATTTTGATGCATATAAATATTTTGGGCCGAATGCCCTGTTTTACTGAAATGCCCGAGTGGCTTGAGATATTTATGACTGAGTGAGGCCGAGGGCCTGATTTGTGAGGATGAGTGTGGATCGGGGCTGCCCGCCTGCAGCATACTTATGATTGAGTGAGGCCAAGGGCCTGATTTGTGAGGATGAGTGTGGATCGGGGCTGCCCGCCTGCAACATACTTTATTATTATCGCACGTGAGTTGTCCGTGCAGATTATAGCGCTTGGGCTGAAGGAGCCCCTTCGGAGTCTGTACACACCCCCAGTGAGCGCAGGTACCTACTGAGTGCGAGTGCCGAGTGACTGGGAGGCATAAGTGATTGTGAGGTATGCCCGAGTGGCAAGAGTGATTGTGAGGAATACCCGAGTGGCAAGAGTGACTGTGAGGTTTGCCCGAGCGGCTGTTTATGATTTCATCATTTTGCTCACTTTTGCATTGAGCCTTTGTTTGAAAAAAAAAACTGTTGGAAAAATATTTTTAAGTGATTTTTACTGAAACCGGGTTTAAACGAGATGATTTGATTAAAACACTGATTTTAAAGCATGTTGTACTTTACTGAGATTTCATGATATGAATGTTATATGTTTTATTGCTCGTCACTACTGCTCAGTCTTTATTTATTGTTGTTACTTACTGAGTTGGCATACTCACGTTACTCCCTGCACCTTGTGTGCAGATCCAGGTGTAGCTGGACACGGTAGCAGTTGTTGATTGTTCTGATTGCAAATTTTCCCGAGGATAGCAAGGTAGCTGCCTGGCGATCGCAGCCCTGCTCTTCTCCCTCTTATCTTCCTCTAGTTGTATTTAGCTATTTTTTAGGCTGAGTTATCCTTGATATTGTTAGACAGATTGTAGTAGATGCTCATGACTAGTGACACCCCGATGTCGGGCTTTTCTTTTCCGCGCTTCTGTTTTTCTTTGATTTGAACTCTTTAAATAGAGGTTTTATGTTAAATAAACTTGGAATTATCTTTAAATTGAAAATATCGGTTTGTTTTGAAAATGAATCGGCTTGCCTAGTTCCATGACAGGCGCCATCACGACAGGGGTTAGTTTTGGGTTGTGACAACTCTCCACCATTGACAACCATTAAAAAGCTTTGAAAGTTTGAAATCGAATATGATTTTTAAAAAACCATTATTTGTTTGGATTGAGTGTTGTTGAAAACAATTGGGAATATTGTTTGGAGTTTATATCTCAATTTTGAGGGTGTTTTGGTGAAGATTAGACTTAATTTTGGCTGAATTGCAGATTGAAACTCGTCGTCGAAGAAGAAGAAGAAGAAGAAGAAGAAGAAGAAGAAGAAGAAGAAGAAGACATGACATATACAATATACTCACGAAATTGTAGTAGAGTTGTATTATAATTGTATGTAATTTGTTTTCTATTGTAGTTATATATATATATATATATATATATATATATATATATATATTTTAATTTGAATGTTGTATGAAAGTTGAAAAATAGTTGTATAATGTATGAATTGTTATATAAAATTTGTATTTAAGTAATAAATACTATCTTTTTACATAAAGTTGTTAATATGTATCAAAATTGTATTAAGATAGTAAGTTTTGATTGGAATTTTAGAGAGAGAGAAAGAAACACACACCATAGATAAAATATATACAAAAGAAATGTTGTATAAAATTTGTATTTAAGTTGTATGATATTGTAGTTGTATTTAACTGGGTAGAAATAATGTATGAAAGTTGTAGATAAGTTAAAAATAAGTTGTATAATATATAATTAGTTGTATTAAATTTGTTTTTACTGTGTATGTTATTGTAGATATTCAAATGTGCATTAAATTTGTACGAAATTTATTTTTAATTTGTATGTTGATGTACCATATATTATTCTTTTCTTAATTGATTTTATCTTCTTTGAAGCCAGAGGAGATACTAAATTTTGTTCAGCTGCAAAATTTGATATAGGTTTTTCGTCACATACGTTTGGAGACATTACCTTCTCCTAGTTGTCCGAAAATTTCAGTCTTTGGTTCTTGCTCATTGATGAGATGATCTTTTTCTCCACTGTGTCGATACGTGGTGACTTATCAACTATTGGTGTTGATAGTACTTTCCTATCTGGACTATCAGCAAAGAAAAACCATTATATTGCTCCAACACATTAATGATCGCAGAAATACTATTAATGCACAAAACCTAAATGCTTCTTAATTGGCAGACGACATGTTGAGTTTGTAATTGGTAATATGATTTTCTATTCACTACACATGAATTAGGCTTCAAAGTATATCAACTCACCCACAATCAACAAGATGACTGATTTGTTTTCTTTGATTTTCCCCATGTGGATACCTTATAGTGTTTGGCTCGATAACATTGTCAATGATTGGGAGATCAATTGTTGTTCTTGATTGGTACGTATTTTATTCCTGTTATACTAAAAGTTATCAGAACTAAAACTAAACTTAAATTAATACAAATGGCAGAGCAATAGAGACGACGTACATTTCTTTATCATACTTAGTCTTCACTTTATTCTCCCTTTTTAGTTTTGGAATAAGATTCAGTTTCTTTAAATATAACTTCGATAGGGAGAGAAGAAGGGAGAGAGGAGAGAAAAAATGGATAAAGGTGTAACTAAATCCGTTAATTGAAGGCACTAATAATGGATTGAAAGACTTTTAAGGCGGAATGTATACAATTAGTATGTAATCCTTGTATATGGCGGGTGATATACGAAATTAGAATAATTTTGATAAATAAGTTTCAAATATTGTATAAAAACGAAAAAATCCCGAAAAGGACCATAAGAAAAATGTGAAAAATCACAATTAAATAACTGGTTTCGCCACCACTAAAGCCAAAAAAAAAGGACGATAAGATAATTGACTAATTGGTCCCCATTTAGTTTTGAAAAAATAAAAAATGTGAGAAATCACAATTAGATAACTGGTTTCGACTTTCGCCACATAAAGCCCAAAAAAAAAAAAGGACGATAAGATAATTGACTAATTGGTCCCCATTTAGTTTTGAAAAATTGACCTTCCCTCTAGTCTCTAAATTTGATTTTTTTTATAAGGGAAAAAAAACGAGAAAGAGAGATAAATAAGGGGGGAAATAATAATGAATGAAGAGAGGAAATGATGGCTAGAAAGAAAATCAGTTATCCAACTAATATGATGTTATCAAGTTTTACATTTTAACATGGAATTTTGCACAATAATATATTCAATTAGGGGAATAATCTTAGTAAATCCTTTATAAAAAAAAGAGCAAGGTGAGAACATCTGACTATATGTTAGAGATAAATTAGGAGAAAGTATAAATCTTGAAACAGGTAAATATATTTAAACATGCATAATATTTGCGTGACTATAAAGCATCTCGTTAAGTATAAAATTAAAAGTTTTTGTTAAATTGTTTTCATAATTTAGAGATAGATCATTCTGTTGTCAAGAATACGTGATTAGGGAATAGCTCGTTATAAAAATATCTACTTCCTCTGTCCCAATTTATGTGGCAGACCTCAGATTTCGAGAATCAATTTCTTAATTTTGACCATCAATGTGACATAGAATCTTTAAATTTTATGAAATAAAATTTATATATTTAGAAAGCACATAAGAAGTACCTTCACAATAATTAATAATTCAAAATATCTAAAAGGCTTGTGAAATAATCACGGTCAAAGAAAAACTCTTTTGACTCTCGGAGTCCAAACTCCGCTATTCTGCAAATTGTGCATGACGGGTCGAAATTAAGAGTGTAAACATAAAAGAATCATGGTTGTCGTTCCAAAAAAAGTAAAGATTGTTAAATTCATAATAAATAAAGTGGATAAGAAATTCATAATAAATAAAGTGGATTACAATTCATAATAAATAACAGAACAAAGTGCAATTAATAGCGTGTTTAAATGTTGTTAACTAACAGTGCTTTCAAGTATATATATTTACACCATTAAATAAATTGACATACAATAATCGGTTACTCTAAATATTAAATGTAATAATTATTGACGCTAGCAAATATAGTGTTCCATATGGCTAATGACTTAAACGTTTTTAGCGTGCATGTACCAGACCTACATCATTTTCGCAACTGTAATGAGGCTGGTGAGTGTCTTTACTTTAATTTCCCCTAATAATTCGTCTAATTAGAAAACATTATAGAGTTTAAGCAATATGCATAGTCTGTGTAAGCAATTTTATACTATTAGGTTATCGTGAACCATTGTAACATGTAAAACAAATACTCCTATCTGTAAGTATAAGCAAATTAAAGATTCGAATTTCTTACATGTACGGTTCAAAAGGGAGGACTTCCTAAACATTTGATGATCATAATTGAGTGTATTTTGATCAATTAAAAATGTAAATTGTGACCAACAAGAGTTATGGTGGAGTGTTAAGTATTTTTGCATCCTTAATAAGATATTTCGGTGTCACGACCCCAAATTCCCTCCGTAGGATGTCGTGATGGCACCTAGTCTCTAAGACTAGGTAAGCCAATCAATGCGGAATAATAATAAATATGTGAAATAAATAAACTACAATTCAAACAATTTCAACTCCCAAAACCCGGTAGAAATAAGTCACAAGCTTCTAAGAATTTATCCTCAATGTCTCTATATAACAAAGTCTAAAGAAAATAAGGAAGCAACATAATAAGAATAGAAGGGGACTCCGCAGTCTGCGGGCGCTGGCAGATATACCTCGAAGTCTCCTCGTACAACTAGTTTACTGTGATGACCCAAAAGAGTCATCTTATGTTTTAGAACTCGAATCTGCACTCTTAAGCCTTAAAATCTCATTTTTACCTTTCTCGATTTGCGTGTGCAGTCTGGGCAGGTTTCCGAAAAGCTTTTATGTTGAAAATTAATGAAAATAAGAGTTTTTGCCTTAAAAGTTGATTTTAGTTGATTTCGGTCAACATATTTGGTAAACGGGCCCCGATCCATATTTAAACTATCCCAGTAGGTCCGTATCGAATTATGGGACCTTGGCGTATGCCCGAGATTGAATTCGGAGGTCCCCAGCTTGAGTTATGAATTTTTGATGAAAATTAAAAGTCTGAAAATTATTTATTTTTAAGAATTGATTGATATTTGGCATTGTTAGTATCGGGTCCGTATTTTAATTCCGGACCCCGGTACAGATTCATTATGATATTTAAGACTTGTATGTAAAATTTGATGAGAAACGGAGTTGATTTGACATGATTCAAACGTCCAGTTGAGAAAATAAAAATTTTAAAGTGTTCTTGAGAATTTTATTTTATTTGGTACTAAATTCGTAGTTGTAGGTGTTATTTTGGCGATTTGATCGGGCGAGCAAGTTCGTATGATATTTTTAGACTTGCGTGCATGTTTTATTTGGAGTCCCGAGGGCTCGGGTGATTTTCGGATAGGCTACGGAGTGAGATTTGGCTTGGAAAACACTGCTGGTGCATCTGATATTGCAGGCCTCTGATTTCGCATTTGCAAGATCAGGCATCGCAATTGCGACCTCTGAGAGGTTCGCATTTGCGAGCTTCTCATCGCAAATGCGAAGAGAAGCTGGGCCAATAATTTTCGCATTTGCGAGTCTTTTTTCGCATTTGCGAAGGGAGTCAGAGAAGGGCAGTGATCGCAAATGCGATCATTTAGTCGCATTTGGGAAGATTCAAGGTTCGCATTTGCAAAGGCATCAGAAGTGTGAAGGGCTTCGCATTTGCGATGACTCTTTCGCATTTGCGAGCTTCGAAATTACGAAGCTCAGGTCGCAAATGAGACGTCAGCAGCTGAACAAAATGACTTTTGGACGAGAATCTTCATTCATTTCCCAAATTTTCAAGAACTAAAACATAAGAGGCGATTTTCCAAAGACCATCTCTTCCCCAAATCATAGGTAAGTGATTCTAAATTGGTTTCTTTCAATCTTTCACTACATTTTACAAGATTTCAACCTAAAATCTAAGGTTTTGATGGTAAAATTAGGGGTTTTGGGTAGAAAGTAGGGATTTCGGAAATTTGGGGATTTAGACCTCAATTTGAGGTCGGATTCCAAAACCAATTATATATTCGGGCTCGAGGGTGAATGGGTAAATGGAATTTGGTCCGAACCTCGGGTTTTGACCAAGTAGGCCCGGGGTCGATTTTCGACTTTTTGGAGGAAAATTTATGAAATATAAATTTATGCAATGTAATTGATTCCTTTAGCAAAACTTGATATTATTGAGTCATTTTTGAATAGATACGAGTGGTTTGGAGGTGAATTCCAAAGAAAAAGTTGTGATTGAGAATTAAGTGGCCTTCGGAGCAAGGTAAGTGTTGTGTCTGACCCTGACTTGAGGGAATTAGGAACCTTAGATTACTTGCTAAGTGAAATTCATGTGAGCAGCGTATATGTGAGATGCTGAGTACTTATGCGCCGCCAAATTTACCTGTTTTCCATGTTTCTCAGTTTTTCTTATATTGTCTCATTCCTATGCCTAATTGCAATACGTTATACTAGTGTTGTTCAATTTATCGTTCTTATCATGTTTACGGATTTTCTGGTGATAATTGAGTTTTTATTTCAAAGCTGAGATTGATGCTATGGAATCAAATGTTGAGGTAAGGTTTGTACTTATTATTCTATCTCTCTGTTGATATTTATGCATTGCATTATGGTAAGGGAGAGTGTTAATGCACGAAGGGTGATGCCGTACCATATTGTGAGTGTTAATGCACGAAAGGTGATGCCGTGCCATATTGTGAGTGTTAATGCACGAAGGGTGATGCCGTGCCATATTGTGAGTGTTAATGCACGAAGGGTTATGCCGTGTCATATTGTGAGTGTTAATGCACGAAGGGTAATGCCGTACCATATTGTGAGTGTTAATGCACGAAGGGTGATGTCGTGCATTTTTTCCTTATTGTATTCACTATTGCTGTTGATTCATGGTATATTGACTGCTCCGGTGATCACTTTGTTGTAGTTCTTTATCTTGTATTCCCCTCAGTATGTTTCCCCTCCCGACATTTCCTGTTTAGTTCTTCATTTCTGTAATTTGCATATACAATGTTAAATTGTATAGGTATATTTGTATGTGCCTTGCCTTAGCCTCGTCACTACTTCGTTGAGGTTAGGCTCGACACTTACCAGTACATAGGGTCGGTTGTACTGATGCTGCACTCTGTACTTTCTGTGCAGACTTTTATACCGGCTCAGGTTGATCGAGATTTGCTACTGGTTCACTGTTCGGAGACTCAAGGTAGATCTGTCGGCATTCACAGACCTTGAAGTCCCCGTCTATATTTTATGTCCTACTGTTTTCTTTCATTCAGACAGTTGTATTTCTTTCAGACTATTACTTGTAGTAAATTCTAGAATGCTCGTGAATTGTGACTCTAGATCCGGGTGGTAGTAGTTAATACAGATTTATGATATTCCGCACTTATTATATTTCATCTTAGTTAATTATTGTTATTTACTGAATGAAAATAAGGAACTGGTTTAACGATTTTCTAACGTTGGCTTGCTTAGCAAGTAAAATATTAGGCGTCATCACGGTCCCGTCGGTGGAAAATTTTGGGTCGTGACAGTTGGTATCAAAGCACTAGGTTGCCTAGGTCTGTCATGGGCGGCTTTCCAACCATGCCCCATGACCCCTTGGACGCGCCCCGTGGCGTCCTGGCTAGCCTCCCAACGCCCGTTGCCATGGTCGGCCCCGTGGTCTCGGCAGCTCCAAGTGACAAGCGCGCAAGTGCCTCTGTCGCCTCACCGATAGCCATCGCCAGCGCCCAGCCACAGGCAAAAGCCAACAGTGCCGCGCGCGCAGACCCTGATGCTAAAGACAAAGTTGCTGCCAACGGACTTGTTGCTGCTTTGTAGAAGACTAAGTCCTTTTCATTGTAAATATAGAGTAGTTTTGCTGCATTTTCTTTAAGCGTGATTTTCCAGCTTTCATAGGTCTAGTCATGTAACTTTGGTTTATTTTTTTTAAGCATTATTAAGGGGGACCAAGCAATCAAAACTTTCAAGCAAGCAAACAATTCTCTGTACTGGTGTCTCTCCCCCCCGACACCATCTTGTTTTCTGTAATAGCTTTCATTCAATGCAATCAAGCTTTCTTTCATTCTCAATTCTCTTTTTCTGCTCTCTTTCAATTGCTCATGACATTGGTTTTCCCGTACGGCACTGACAATCTAGTCTAGCGTACGGAGGGGACCTCAGTTGGCGGACAGCAATCGTACTGACATCGGTTGCCTAGCCTTACGTCGCCCTTCCAAGGAACTTCTGGAAGGCGCCGCGTAACAGTTGGTATCAGAGCCTAGGCTCGACATCGGACGAGGGATTACATTGCAATTACCACCATTTCTGACCATTGTGAATTATGGGGATCGCATCGCGACCCTTGAGGGAACGGTTGACGCATTACGGCCCATCGTGGAAATGATGCCCGATCTAAAGACCAGCCTAGTGCAAAGGTTGGACGACCTGGACCGCAGACTCATCCAGGCCGAAGTTGACATAGAAAACATCAGTCGCGACTCTGAAGGAGACCGGCAAACAGCAGCCACAGAGGCAGCTGAAAGTTTTGGTAAATTTGAGGTCCTCCAGCAGGAGCGTGCCGAGGATTTGGCCAACAGGGAACAAGAGGCAGACAGGGTGACTGCCATGCAACAAACCATAGACAACTTGACAGGCCAGCTCAATGTTGTCAATGCTGCTTTACAAGGCCTACTTCGAGGAGGCGGAAACCAATTTGGGGGTGGTGTGAACCTCGCCCCCATGGCACAAAAGCTGAAAATTCCTGAGCCAAAGCCATACAGTGGAGCTCGGAATGCCAAAGAAGTGGAAAATTTCATTTTCGACATCGAGCAATACTTCGATGCCGTGGGAAGCCTGGAAGAAGCTAAGAAGGTAGCAATTGCTGCCATGTATCTTCAGGGTGATGCCAAACTCTGGTGGCGGGTGAAGTACGAAGCCATCAAGGCTGGTGAAGATGCCCTCGAGACATGGGCGGAACTGAAGGCAGCCATACGCCTACAGTTCTTCCCCGAAAATGTTGAGTACAATGCCAGGAGAAAGTTGCGGGAGCTCCGCCAGACCAAATCAGTGCGAGATTACGTGCGGGAATTCTCCGCGCTCATGCTGAACATCCGTGACATGGGGGACAAAGACAAACTCTTCACCTTCCTGGAAGGGTTGAAACCTTATGCCCGGATGGAGTTGCAGAGACAAAGGGTAGACACGTTGCCTAAGGCAATCCAAGCAGCAGAGTGCCTTGGGGATTACCAAGTGGAAGCCCGGAAGGATAGGCCTCAACAGCCTGTCCGAGGAGGATACAAAGGGGGCCAACCAAACACTGGTGGCCCTAGCAGAAGTGGAGGAGACCGGAGTGCACCCAAATCCAAGGCTCCCTCTTCCAGCAGTACTAGTGCTGCATCTAACAACAATGATCGGGGGAGGAAGCCCCCCTCAGGATGTCGTCATTGTGGCGGACCACATTGGAACAATGAATGTCCACATGCACAGATGAACGCCCATCAAGCTTTTGAGGATGGGACGGATGACGACGCCGATGATGCGGACCAGACCGAGCCAGTAGGTGCATTCAATGCAATTGTTGGCTCCATTTCTGAGCCCTTAGCGGGAACCAGTGCCGGTATCCGCAAGAAGAAGGACCCCTGTCCAATTGCCAGGAAAGGAAATAAGAAGGTGAATTTAAGGACTCCTCCTCATCAAGAGAGGACCCTAATGTTCGTTGACATGATGATAAATGGCAAGCCCATTCGGGAAATGATAGACACGGGTGCCACCCACAACTACTTAGCCTCGACTCAGGTGGAGCGTCTTGGACTAGTTGTAGGAAAGGGCAAAGGTCGTGTGAAGGCTATCAACTCACCACCTCAACCAGTGGGTGGAATAGCCAAAGAAGTACCAGTGAAGCTTGGCCCTTATGAAGGAAAGTTCAACCTGCGCGTAGTGATCATAGATGACTTTGAGTTAATAGTGGGGTTGGAATTCCTGAGACAGACCAATACCATGCCCGCACCGTATGCAGACATGCTACTGATGATGGGGGCAAATGGGGCCAAGCCTTGCATTATTCCGTGCATTCCCATGAAGATGGCAGCCGAGAACATCTCGGCCTTGCAGTTAAAGAAGGGGGTAAAAAGACATGAACCCACGTTCCTGGCTACCCTCTGCATGGAAGATATAGAACGCTCCTCGGGTCCCATTCTTGCACCCGTGAAGGAGTTACTTATGGAATTTGAAGACATCATGCCACAAGACATGCCTAAGCGTCTTCCGCCTAGGCGAACTGTGGACCATGAGATTGAGTTGGTGCCGGGTGCGAAGCCACCTGCTCGGGCGCCATACAGAATGTCACAACCCGAACTCACCGAGCTTCGGAGACAATTGACGGAAATGCTAGACACAGGGATCATTGTGCCCTCCAAGTCCCCATACGGGTCCCCTGTGCTATTCCAAAAGAAACATGATGGTAGCTTACGACTCTGCGTGGATTACCGGGCTCTAAACAAAATCACCGTGAAAAACAAGTACCCTATTCCGCTAATGGCAGACTTGTTTGATAGACTGGGTGGTGTGACGGTATTCACCAAAATAGACCTGAGGACAGGTTATTGGCAAGTTCGGATTGCAGATGGTGATGAGCACAAGACGACCTGTGTGACAAGATATGGGTCGTACGACTTCCTGGTTATGCCCTTTGGCTTGACTAACGCGCCAGCCACATTTTGCACCTTGATGAACCAAGTCTTCCGAGAATACATTGATGAATTTGTCGTGGTTTATTTGGATGACATTGTGGTATATAGCCAGACACTAGAAGAACACCTGGAGCATTTGCGGAAGGTCCTAGCCCGATTGCGGGAGCACGAATTATATGCGAAGCTATCCAAGTGCTCCTTTGCTCAGAAACAAATTGACTTCCTCGGACATGTCATCGAGGAAGGGAGGATCAAGATGGACCAGCAGAAGATACAGAATGTCGTCAAATATTGGGGCTTACCTAAAGACATTGTTAGTGATCGCGACTCACGCTTCACTAGCAATTTTTGGACCCAACTCTTTAAGTGCCTCGGGTCAAAATTGAGTCATAGCTCAAGTTTTCATCCGCAATCTGATGGCCAGACGGAGCGATTCAATGGCATGCTAGAGGAATATCTCCGGCACTTTGTGACCGGATCGCAGAAGAATTGGGTGAAGCTTCTGGATGCTGCTCAACTGTGTTTCAATTCACAAAAGAGCTCAAGTACCAACAAAAGCGCTTTTGAAATTGTTACCGGATAGCAACCGCTACTCCCACACACAGTGAACGCACCAAACATGTCAAAATCTCCTCGGGCTGCTAGCTTCTCAAAAGAATGGAAGCAAAATTTGGAGATAGTGCGGAGCTATCTTGTCAAAGCCCAAAAGCGGATGAAGAGGCATGCTGATCAGAATCGCCGCTTTGTGGAATACCAGGTGGGAGACAAAGTGATGGTCAAAATCCCAAAGCGGTACTTGTTTGCAGGGGTCCATGACCCTCGCCTATTGCAAAAATATATTGGACCCTTGTCCATTGAAAGGCGCATTGGGAAAGTTGCATACCGGGTGGATACCCCAGCTTGGTGGAAAATCCATCCTGTTTTCCATGTCAGTCTCCTGAAACCTTTTCGGGAAGATATGGAGGATCCTTCACGAAACCAACTCACAATACCAAGTATTCGAGGCCCCAATTCAACCGGGAAAAGGCGTGCTGAAGCTATTCTTGATGATCGAGTAATTCACGCCTCAAGAAAAGATCACCAGGAGTTCTTGGTGAAATGGCAGGGATGTGATGCAGAAGAGAATACTTGGGAGAGGGGAACAAACCTCAAAGCCTACAAGAGCCTGATTGATGATTACCTTGCAAGGAAGGCGCCGAGGACGTCGCCAACTCAGGTGGGGGAGAATGTCATGGGCGGCTTTCCAACCATGCCCCATGACCCCTTGGACGCGCCCCGTGGCGTCCTGGCTAGCCTCCCAACGCCCGTCGCCACAGTCGGCCCCGTGGTCTCGGCAGCTCCAAGTGACAAGCGCGCAAGTGCCTCTGTCGCCCCACCGATAGCCATCGCCAGCGCCCAGCCACAGGCAAAAGCCAACAGCGCCGCGCGCGCAGACAATGCCGCGCGCGCAGACCCTGATGCTAAAGACAAAGTTGCTGCCAACGGACTTGTTGCTGCTTTGTAGAAGACTAAGTCCTTTTCATTGTAAATATAGAGTAGTTTTGCTGCATTTTTTTTAAGCGTGATTTTCCAGCTTTCATAGGTCTAGTCATGTAACTTTGGCTTATTTTTTTTAAGCATTATTAAGGGGGACCAAGCAATCAAAACTTTCAAGCAAGCAAACAATTCTCTGTACTGGTGTCTCTCCCCCCCGACACCATCTTGTTTTCTGTAATAGCTTTCATTCAATGCAATCAAGCTTTCTTTCATTCTCAATTCTCTTTTTCTGCTCTCTTTCAATTGCTCATGACATTGGTTTTCCCGTACGGCACTGACAATCTAGTCTAGCGTACGGAGGGGACCTCAGTTGGCGGACAGCAACCGTACTGACATCGGTTGCCTAGCCTTACGTCGCCCTTCCAAGGAACTTCAGGAAGGCGCCGCGTAACAGTTGGTATCAGAGCCTAGGCTCGACATCGGACGAGGGATCACATTGCAATTACCACCATTTCTGACCATGGTGAATTATGGGGATCGCATCGCGACCCTTGAGGGAACGGTTGACGCATTACGGCCCATCGTGGAAATGGTGCCCGATCTAAAAACCAGCCTAGTGCAAAGGTTGGACGACCTGGACCGCAGACTCATCCAGGCCGAAGAGGTCGAGGCCGTGCCAGAGGCCGAGACAACGGCAGGGCTTAGCCTAGAGCTCGAGCAGCAGCCCCAGCAGTGGAGCCTCAGATAGAGCTTGACGAGGAGGTTCTAGCCCAGACTAGTCCTGCCAGACCAGCTCAGGTTCCAGAGGTGTTCATTGCTACCCCAGTACGTCAGGACGCTTTGGTCCGTTTTGTGGGCTTTGTGGAGAGTGTGGCCCAGACTGGCGCATTTCCCATGGCACCAGTAGTCTCTCAGGCTGGAGGAGGAGCCCAGACTCCTACCACTCCTACTCCGGAGCAGATAGCTCCCCAGTATCAGGCTCCAGCAGCTCAGCCAGTTAGATTAGTTTAGCCGGTTATTACAGCACAGGTCGAAAATGGGCCAGCCTTGTCTTCTTAGGCTTTATGGAGATTGGACAGGTTTACCAAGCTCTTTCCCGTTCACTTCAGTGGTGCTCCTTAAGAGGACCGCCAGGAGTATCTTGACAGCTGTCACGAGGTTCTACGAAACATGGGTATAGTGGAGACCAATAAGGTCGATTTTGCTGTATTTCAGATGACTAGTTCCGCCAATAAATGGTTGAGAGATTACTTGTTGACCAGACCAGCTGGGTCGCCTGTTCTTACTTGGGACCAGTTCTCTCAGCTCTTCGTAGAGAAGTTTCTGCCTAACACATTGAGAGAGGAGCGTCGCCGTCAGTTTGAGCGTCTCCAGCAGGGCAGTATGACTGTTACTCAGTATGAGACCCGTTTTGTGGATTTGGCCCGTCATTCCATTCTTCTGCTTCCCACCGAGAGAGAGAGGGTGAGGAGGTTTATTGATGGACTTGCTCAGCCTATCAGATTGCAGATGGCTAAGGAGACAGGGAGTGATATTTCTTTTCAGGCGGCTGCTAATGTCGCCAGACGGGTCGAAATGGTTCTTACTCAGGGAGGTCAGGGGTCTGACAAGAGTTCTCGTCATTCCAGTGAGTTCAACAGTGCCTCATCTAGAGACAGGAGTACTTTTGGTAGAGGCCATCCTCCCAGGCCGTTTCATTGAACGCTCCAGGCATCCCACAGTGGCTCAGGTGGTCGTGGCCCTCAGATGCATTATTCCGACCAGCTAGCCTACAGTACACCACTAGCTCCTATTAGTGTACCTTTACTCTAGAGTTATCAGGGTGGTTATTCAGGACGACAGGGTCAGTTTCAGGGTCAGCAGTCACAACAGCCGAGGTTATGTTACACTTGTGGTAATTTGAGGCGCATTGCTAGATTTTTCCCTCGAGCAACGGGCAGCTCATAGCATCAGAGTTCTCGTGCCATGGTTTCGACACCAGTTACTGCACCACCTGCTCAGCCAGCCAGAGGCAGGGGTCAGGCAGCTAGAGGTAGAGGCCAGACTGTTAGAGGTGGAGGTCAGGCCATTAGAGGTGGAAACCAGCCAGCTAGAGGCCGTCCTAGGGACGTAGTTCAGGGTGGTGGGGCCCAACCCCGGTGTTATGCTTTCCCAGCCAGGCCTGAGGCTGATTTATCTGACGCTGTTATCACATGTACTATTTCAGTTTGCAGTAGAGATGCTTCAGTTCTATTTGATCCGGGATCTACTTACTCCTATGTGTCATCCTATTTTGCTTCCAATTTGGTCGTGCCCCATGATTCTTTAAGTGCTCCTGTGTATGTGTCCACACCAGTGGGAGATGCTATTGTTATAGATCGTGTTTATCGTTCGTGTGTGGTCACCATTGGGAGTCTTGAGACTCGTGTAGATTTTCTACTTCTCGACATGGTTGATTTTGATGTCATACTGGGTATGGATTAACTGTCACATTATCATGCTATATTAGATTGTCACGCCAAGATGGTGACCTTAGCTTTGCAGGGGGTTGCCTCCATTATAGTGGAGAGGAAATCTTGGCCATTCTGCCAGAATACCACACGACAGGGATATTGATTTATGCATTGATTTTGCTCCGGGCACTCAGCCTATTTCCATTCTGCCATATCGCATGGCCCCGCCAGAGTTAAAAGAATTGAAAGAGGAGTTGCAAGATTTTCTTGATAAGGGATTCATTAGACCTAGTGTTTTGCCCTGGGGTGCACCTGTGTTGTTTGTGAAGAAGAAAGATGGATCGATGAGGATGTGTAGATTATCGGCAGTTGAACAAAGTCACCATCAAGAAAAATATCCATTGCCGAGGATTGATGATTTATTTGATCAACTTCAGGGTGCCAAGGTATTTTCAAAGATTGATTTGAGATCGGGCTACCATCAGTTGAGGATTAGGGCATCCGATGCTCCTAAGACAGCTTTTCGGACACGGTATGGGCATTATGAGTTTCTAGTGATGTCATCTGGGCTGACAAATGCCCCAGCAACATTCATGGATTTGATGAATCGAGTGTTCAAACCCTACTATGATTCCTTTATGGTTGTGTTTATTGATGATATCTTGATCTACTCCCACAGTCAAGAGGAGCATGAGCAGCACCTTCGGATCGTTCTTCAGACTCTGAAAGACAGCCAGTTATATGCTAAGTTCTCAAAATTTGAGTTTTGGTTGAGTTCAGTTGCTTTCTTAGGTCACGTTGTATCAGCAGAGGGTATTCAGGTTGATCCTAAGAAGATTGAGGCAGTTCAGAACTGGACTAGACCTACATCAGCTACAGAGATCCGTAGTTTCCTGGGTTTGGCGGGATATTACCATCGATTTGTGGAGGGGTTTTCATCCATAGCAGCCCCGTTGACCAGATTGACCCAGAAGGGTGCCCCGTTCAGGTGGTCAGACGAGTGTGAAGCGAGCTTTCAGAAGCTCAAGACTACTTTGACTACGACACCGGTATTGGTGTTACCCACAGGTTCAGGATCTTATACAGTATACTGTGACACATCCCGTATTAGTCTGGGTGCAGTATTCATGTAGGGTGGCAAGGTTATTGTATATGCTTCACAGCAGTTGAAGGTTCACGAGAAGAATTACCCTGTTCATGATCTAGAGATGGCATCCATTATTCATGCGCTGAAGATTTGGAGGCACTATATTTATGGCGTGCCATGTGCGGTATTCACTGATCATCGGAGATGCAGTATTTGTTAAAGCAGAAGGAACTCAATTTGAGGCAGAGGAGGTGGCTGGAGCTATTGAAAGACTATGATATCATTATATTGTATCATCCCGGGAAGGCCAACGTGGTGGCCGACACTTTGAGTAGGAAGTCAGTAAGTATGGGTAGCCTTGCATATATTCCAGTTAGTGAGATACCGCTTGCATTGGATGTTCAAGCCTTAGCTAACCAGTTCGTGAGGTTAGATGCTTCTGAGCCCAGCCATGTTATAGCTTGTATAGTTGCCCGGTCTTCTTTGTTTGAGCGCATCAGAGATCGGCAGGATGACGATCCTCATTTACTTGTCCTTAGAGACACAGTGCGGCATGGGGGTGCCAAGCAGGTTACTGTTGGAGATGACTGAGTTTTGAGGATACAGGGTTGAATTTGTGTGCCTAATGTGGATGGACTTCGTGAATTGATCCTTGAGGAGTCCCACAGTTCCCGGTATTCTATTCATTCGGGTGCCGCCAAGATGTATCAAGACTTGAGGCAACATTATTGGTAGAGGCGAATAAAGAAGGACATAGTTGCCTATGTAGCTTGGTGCCTAAATTGCCAGCAGGTAAAGTGTGAGCATCAGAGACCTGGTGGTTTACTTCAGAGGTTAGATATCCCTGAGTGGAAGTGGGAGCGTATCACTATGGACTTTGTTGTTGGACTCCCACGGACTCAGAGGAAGTTCGATGCAGTTTGGTTCATTGTGGATAGGCTGACTAAGTCAGGGCACTTCATTCCTATGGCAATTACCTATTCCTCGAAGCGGTTAGCAGATATTTATATTCGTGAGATCGTCCGTCTTCATGGTGTGCCCGTGTCCATTATATCTGACCGAGGTATGCAGTTTTCCTCACATTTTTGGAGGGTTGTACAGTGTGAGTTAGGCACGCGGGTGGAGTTGAGTACATCATGTCATCCACAGACAAACGGACAATCAGAGCGCACTATTGAAATATTGGAAGATATGCTCTGCGCTTGTGTTATAGACTTTGGAGTTTCTTGGGATCATTTCTTCCCAAATATTGGAGGTTCTTATAATAATAGCTACCAGTCGAGCATTCAGATGGCTCCATATGAGGCATTATACGGAAGGCGATGCCGATTGCCAGTTGGTTGATTTGAACCGGGAGAGGCTCGGTTGTTGGTACCGATTTGGTACAGGCTGCCTTGGATAAGGTCAAGATTATTCATGATCGACTTCACACAGCTAAGTCTAGGCAAAAGAGTTATGCCGACCGTAAAGTTCGTGATATTGCATTCATTATTAGAGAAAGAATATTGCTCAGGGTTTCACCTATGAAAGGTGTAATGAGGTTCGGAAAGAAGGGCAAGTTGAGCCCTAGGTATATCGGGCCCTTTGAAATTCTTGAAAGGGTGGGTGAAGTAGCCTACAGGCTTGCATTACCACCTAGTTTATCAGCAGTTCATCCAGTGTTCCATGTGTATATGCTCCGAAAATATCATGGTGAACCGTCCCACGTGTTAGATTTCAGCTCTGTCCAATTGAACAAGGATTTGACTTACGAGGAGGAGCCGGTGGATATTCTAGCCCGGCAGTTTCGCCAGTTGAGATCAAAGAGTTACCCTTCAGTTCGAGTGCATTGGAGACGTCAGCCTATTGAGGAAGCTACTTGGGGGTTCGAATACGATATGTGGAGTAGATATCCCCACATTTTCACCAGCCCAGGTACTTTTCTATGTCCGTTCGAGGACGAACGGTTCTTTTGGAGGTGGAGATTGTGATGACCCAAAAAGATCATCTTATGTTTTAGAACTCGAATCTGCACTCTTAAGCCTTAAAAGTCTCATTTTTACCCTCCTCGATTTGCGTGCCCAGTCCGGGCAGGTTTCTGGAAAGCCTTTATGTTGATTTTTGTTGACTTCGGTCAACCTTTTTGGTAAACGGGCTCGATCCGTATTTTGACGGGGCCCGGTAGGTTTGTAGCGAATTATGGGACCTGGGCGTATGTCCGGGATTGAATTCGGAGGTCCCTAGCTTGAGTTATGAACTTTTGATGAAAATTAAAAGTCTGGAAATTATTTGTTTTTAAGAATAGATTGATATTTGGCATTGTTAGTATCGGGTCCATATTTTGGTTCCGGAGCATGGTACAAGTTCATTATGATATTTAAGTCTTGTCTGTGAAATTTGGTGAGAAACGAAGTTGATTTGACGTGATTTGGACGTCCAGTTGAGAAAATAAAAATTTTAAAGTGTTCTTGAGAATTTCATTTGATTTGGTACTAAGTTCATAGTTCTAGGTGTTATTTTGGCGATTTGCTCGCGCGAACAAGTTCGTATGATATTTTTAGACATGCGTGCATGTTTGATTTGGAGCCCCGAGGGCTCGGGTGAGTTTCGATAGGCTACGGAGTGACATTTGGCTTGGAAAACACTGCTGATGCATCTGATATTGCAGGCCTCTGATCTCGCATTTGCGAGATCAGGCATCGCAATTTCGACCTCTGAGAGGTTCGCATTTGCGAGATCAGGCATCGCAATTGCGACCTCTGAGAGGTTTGCATTTGCGAGCTTCTCATTGCAAATTCGAAGAGAAACTGGGCCAATAATTTTCGCATTTGCGAGTCTTCTTTCACATTTGCGAAGGGAGTGGAGGAAAGGCAGTGATCCCAAATGCGATCATTTAGTCGCATTTGAGAAGATTCAAGGTTCGCATTTGCGAACTTATCTTCGCATTTGCGAAGGCAGCAGAAGTGTGAAGGGCTTCGCATTTGCGATGACTCAGTGTTATTTAGGGTTTCGGACCAAAATCTAAGGTTTTGATGGTAGAATTAGGGGTTTTGGGTAGAAAGTAAGGATTTCGAAAATTTGGGGATTTAGACCTCAATTTGAGGTCGGATTCCAAAACCAATTATATATTCCGGCTCGGGGGTGAATGAGTAAATGGAATTTGGTCCGAAACTCGGGTTTTGACCAAGCGGGCCCGGGGTCGATTTTTGACTTTTTGGAGAAAAATTTAAGAAATCTAAATTTATGCAATTTAATTGATTCCTTTAGCAAAATTTGATATTAATGAGTCATTTTTGAATAGATACGAGTGGTTTGGAGGTGAATTCCAAAAGAAAAGCTGTGATTGAGAATTAAGTGGCCTTCAGAGCAAGGTAAGTGTTGTGTCTAACCCTGACTTGAGGGAATTAGGAACCTTAGATTACTTGCTAAGTGAAATTCATGTGAGCGGCGTATATGTGAGGTGACGAGTATTTATGCGCCGCCAAATTTACCTGTTTTCCATATTTCTCAGTTTTTCTTATATTGTCTCATTCCTATGCCTAATTGCGATGTGTTATACTAGTGTTGTTCAATTTATCGTTCTTATCATGTTTACGGATTTTCTGGTGATAATTGAGTTTTTATTTCAAAGTTGAGATTGATGTTATGGAACCAAATGTTGAGGTAAGGTTTGTACTTGTTATTCTATCTCTCTGTTGATATTTATGCATTGCATTATGGTAAGGGAGAGTGTTAATGGATGAAGGGTGATGCCGTGCCATATTATGAGTGTTAATGCACGAAGGGTGATGTCGTGCTATATTGTGAGTGTTAATGCACGAAGGGAGATGCCGTGCCATATTGTGAGTGTTAATGCACGAAGGGTGATGTTGTGCCATGATATGAGAGTTAATGCACGAAGGGTGATGACGTGCCGTTTCTATTTATTTTATGGTGAGATTGAGAGTAAAAGCACGAAGGGTGATGCCGTGTATTTTTCCTTACTGTATTCACTATTCATGTTGATTCATGGTATATTGACTTCTCCGGTGATCACTTTGTTGTAGTTCTTTATCTTATATTCCACTCAGTATGTTTCCCCTCCTGACATTTCCTGTTTAGTTCTTCATTTCTGTTATTTGCATATACAGTATTAAATTGTACAGGTTGATTTGTAGGTGCCTTGCCTTAGCCTCGTCACTACTTTGTCGAGGTTAGGCTCGATACTTACTAGTACATGGGGTCAGTTGTACTGATGCTGCACTCTGCACTTTCTGTGTAAATTTTTATACCGGCTCGGGTTGATCGAGATTTGCTACTGGTCCGTTGTCCGGAGACTCAAGGTAGATATGTCGGCATTCACAGATCTTGAAGTCGCCGTCTATATTTTATGTCCTACTGTTTTCTTTCATTCAGACAATTGTATTTCTTTCAGACTATTACTTGTAGTAAATTTTAGAATGCTCGTGAATTGTGACTCCAGATCCGGGTGGTAGTAGTTAATACAGATTTATGATATTCCGCTCATATTATATTTTATCTTAGTTAATTATTGTTATTTACTTAATGCAAATAAGGAACTGGTTTAACGATTTTCTAACGTTGGCTTGCTAAGCAAGTGAAATGTTAGGCGCCATCACGGTCCCGTCGGTGGAAAATTTCGGGTCGTAACATTTACTGATGCGTGGTCTAATAAAATGTACCTGGATCTGCACAAAACGATGTGCATAAGAGTAGTATGAGTACACCACAGCGGTACCCAGTAAGTGCCAAGCCTAACGTCGGTAGAGTAGTGACGAGGTCAGGTCAGGCCCTACTGGAGAATAAATAATGACATGGTAAAAATATTTAAACAATATAATAAGATAAAATGTCAATGGAAATGAATCAATTGGTATGTCACATTTAATTATACCAAATAATTACAAATAAATACCTCATGGAAACAAAACAGAATTTCTTTTCAACTTTAAGAAAGATCACAATAAAAATCAAAGGCAACTACAGCCATAAATCAATATCAACAAGGGCACTCCCAAGGTACCTCCTCGTAGTCCCTAGTCATAAATAAATTCACAATATCTCATTTCCTTATCTCACCGCGGGAGCCTTCACAATTTATTTGAAAGAAAATATTTTTCCCTAAAAAGCATCCCGCGTTTTAGCCATCTTTATCACACCGCATAACTTCTAGTAGTTCCCCCTACTAGCCACGCGTATCAAGCCACCCTTATCTCACCGCATGTATTTCAACACCTAGACCTTATACCACCACATGCGTATCAATATCACAATATATCACAATTTGCACCTGAGGTGCTCAAATAATTTAACTTGCCAAAATAATTCAACAACAATATTTTTTCACAATAAAGAGCTCACGACTCATGTCAAAATAATTCAACAATAATATTTTTTCACAATAAAGAGCTCACGGCTCATGTCAAAATAATTCAACAATAATATTTTTCCACAATAAAGAGCTCACTGCTCCGTCACGATGAGTACGAAAATCTTACAAAACTATTCAGGAGTAAATAATTCAGGAAAATAATATTTCAAAATCTTTAATGCGTTGCTTTAATATCAAGTTTTAAAATGTCAAATACTTCATATTAATAATAGTTAATTTAAAGAAAAGCAACCTTCAAATAATGCACAGAATAAAATAAGCCAAATTCCAACTAAAAATTAAACAATTACTAGGAAAAGGTCAAGCAAATTTAAAATATAAACATTAAATCAATAATGAAGAATATAACAAAATAAAATAATTTAGTTAATGCGCAACACTGATCTGCACAATTTACAATATAATTTTTCACATTTAGCCCATGTACACACTCGTCACCTCGTGTACAAGACTTTCCACACATTACAATTATCAATCCTAGGGGGAATTTCCCTTATATAAGGTTAGACAAGTCACTTACCTCGACTTGCTCCAATTTAACCAAGTATTATGCTTTTTACTCGATTTTCCGACTCCGATCGACTCGTATCTAGTCGTATTTAATTCGATACAGTCAACAAAATTTATAGTAATCAATTTCATAAGAAAATATTACATTGTTTCAATAAAATCCGAAATTAGCTCTAAATTTGCTCGTGGGGCCCACATCTCGAAATCCGGCGAAACTAACAAAATCCGACAACCTATTCAATTACGAGTCCATCCATACCAGTTTTACCAAATTCCGATAACAACTCGACCTCCAAATCTTAAATTTTCGTTTTTGGAAGATTTTGCAAAAATCTTTATTTTTCTTCCATAAATTCACGGATTCATGATGTAAATGAATATGGAATCATGAAATATAATCAATATAGGATAAGGAACACTTACCCCAATGTTTTCCCGTGAAAATCTCCCAAAATCGCCCAAGAACCGTGCTCCAAGAATCTAAAACAAAATGAAGGAAATGACAATTTTTGGTCCTTAAGTTTCTACACATCCGTCACTAAAAGTCCATTTTCCGTCACTAAAAGTCCACCAGAACTTGCTTGTACCAGCCTTCCTTCAATTGATCATAACTTTATGTACAAATATCCAAATGATGAATGGTTTAACTTTCGGGAAACTAGAATCAAACGACTACAATTTTCATATTTTGTAAATATTCTGATTCCTTATGAATTACAAGATATGAGCTTCTAAAATCGGCTCCACGCATCAGATATTTCTGGCGAAACTGCTCTACTAGCTTTCATTCAATCCATCATACTTTCTGTACAAATGTCCAAATAATGAATGGTTTAACTTTCTAGAAACTAGGATCAAACTAATACAACTTTTATGTTTTGCAAACTTTCCAATTCCTTATGAATTGCGAGATATAAGCTTCCAACATTTGCTCCATGCACCAGAAATTTCTGGCGAAATTTCTACAACAAATATTTCCAACAACCCTCTTTGTCCGAAATCCATTCAGTTTATCTTCCGAAATCCACCCGAGACCCTCAGGACCTTTACCAATTATACCAACATGTCCCAAAATATAATACGAACTTAGTCGAGGCTTCAAACCATATCAAACAACATCAAAACGATGAATCACACCTCAAATCAAAATCTATGAACTTTGAACTTTCAAATTCTATATCTTCTGTCGAAACACATCAAAGCAATTCGGAATGATTTCAAATTTTGCACACAAGTCATAAATGACATAATAGACCTATTCCAATATTCAGAATTGGATTCCGACCTCGATATCAAAAAGTTAACCCCCCCGGTCACACTTCCCAAAAATTCAACTTTTGGCATTTCAAGCCTAATTCTACTACGGACTTCCAAATAAAATTTCGATCACGCTCCTAAGTCCAAAATAACCGTACAGAGATGTTGGAATCATCAAAATTCTATTCCGGGGTCGTTTGCACATAATTTGACATCCGGTCACTATTTGAACTTAAACTTTTAATTTTTTTATCAAAATTCCATATCTCGGACTAGGGACCTCAGAATTTGATACCCGGCATACGCCTACCGGAACTGTCAAAATACTAATCCGAGTCCGTTTGCTCAAAAGGTTGACCAAAGTCAACTCAGTTGAGTTTTAAAGCTCTAATTCACATTTTAATCCATTTTTCACCTGAAAACTTTCCGAAAAATTTTACGGACTGCGCACGCAAGTCGAGGAATGATAAATAGTGATTTTAGAGGTCTTAGAACACAAAATTAATTATTAAATTTAAAGATGACATTTTGGGTCATCACATTCTCCACCTCTAAAACAAACGTTCGTCCTCGAATGGAGTTAGAAAAGGTACCTGAGCTGGTGAATAAGTCTGGATAACATCTGCGCATATCATGCTTGGTCTCCCAAGTCGACTCTTCGACCAGATGACCCCTCCACTGAACCTTCACGGAAGCAATGTTCTTTGACCTCAACTTTCGAACCTGCCTATCCAAAATAGCCACTGGTTCCTCAGCATAAGATAGATCCTTGTCCAACTGAACGAAACTGAAGTCTAACACATGTGACGGATCGCCGTGATATTTCCAAAGCATGGAAACATGGAATACCGGATGAACTACAAAGAGTCTAGGTGGTAGTGCAAGTTTGTAAGCCAACTCTCCAACTCTCTCAAGAATATCAAAAGGCCCAATATACCTAGGGCTCAACTTGCCCTTCTTCCCGAACCTCATAACACCTTTCATTGGCGAAACCCGGAGCATTACCCGCACACCAACCATGAATGCAACATCACGAACCTTCCGATTCGCATAACTCTTCTGTCTAGATTGGGCTGTACGAAGTCAATCCTGAATCAACTTAACATTTTCCAAGGCATCCTGAACCAATTTTGTACCCAATAGCCTAGCCTCGCCCAGTTCAAACCAACCCACTGGAGACCGGCATCGCCTACTATACAAGGCCTCATACGGAGCCATCTGAATGCTTGACTAGTAACTGTTGTTGTAAGCAAACTCCGCAAGTGGTAAGAACTGATCCCAAGCACCCCCAAAATCTATCACACACGCACGAAGCATATCCTCCAGTATCTGAATAGTGTGCTCGGACTGCCCGTCCGTCTGAGGGTGAAATGTTGTACTCAACTCCACACGAGTACCCAACTCTCGATGTACAGTCCTCCAAAACCGTGAGATAAACTGTGTACCCCAGTCAGAGATGGTAGATACCGGTACACCGTGAAGTTTGAAAATCTCGCGAATATATACCTTAGCCAGCTGCTCTGAAGAGTAAGTAATAATCACATGAATGAAATGATCTGACTTGGTCAATCTATCCACAATCACCCAAACTGCATCAAACTTCCTCCGAGTTCGTGGGAGCCCAACAACGAAATCCATAGTAATCCGCTCCCATTTCCATTCTGGAATTTCCAACTTCTGAAGTAATCCACCCGGTCGTTGATGCTCATATTTCACCTGCTGATAATTTAGGCATGGAGCTACATATTCCACTATGTCTTTCTTCATCTGCCTCCACCAATAGTGTTGTCTCAAGTCTTGATACATCTTTGCAGCACCCGGATTAATGGAGTACCGCAAACTGTGAGCCTCCTGGAAAATCAAGTCGCGCAAACCATCTACGTTTGGCACACATAGCCTGCCCTGCATCTATAATACATCTTCATCTCCAATAGTGACTTCCTTGGCATCGTCGTGCTAAACTGTGTCTTTAAGGACAAGCAGATGGGGGTCATCATACTGACGTTCCCTGATACGGTCATAAAGAGAAGACTAAGAAACCACACAAGCTTAAATTCGGGTCGGCTAGGAAACATCCAGTCTAACAAACTGGTTGGCCAAGGCCTGAACATCCAAGGCCAAAGGCCTCTCTGCTACTGGTAAATATGCTAAGCTACCCAAACTTTCCGCCTTACGACTCAAGGCATCGACCACAACATTGGCCTTCCCAGGATGATAGAGAATGGTGATATCATAATCCTTAAGCAACTCTAACCATCTCCGCTGCCGCAAATTAAGATCCTTCTATTTAAACAGATGTTGTAGACTCCGGTGATCGATGTAGACCTCAAAATGGACACCGTATAAGTAATTCCACCAAATCTTCAAGGAATGAACAATAGCTGCTAACTCAAAGTCATGTACAGGATAATTCTTCTCATGCACCTTTAACTGTCTGGATGTGTAGGCAATCATCCTACCGTCTTGCATCAACACTGCGCCGAGACCAATACGCGATGCATCACAATACACAGTATAAGACCTTGAACATGTTAGTAATACCAACGCTTGTGTCGGAGTCAAAGTGATCTTGAGCTTCTGAAAGCTCAACTCACACTCGTCTGACCCTGTAAATGGGGCACCCTCTTGGGTCAATTTGGTCTGAATAGTTGTTCATAATCAATTACAGAATCGTCATTTAACCTCATGTTCACAAAAATATCGTTGCAAACCTTCACAATACTGAAAACTAGATGTGAGGCATGAAGACCTCATAATTATTTACCTGAATTAACGAGTTGCATTTAATGCCACCTGGGCGGGCACCTACCTCGTAGGTTAAAAATTAATAATTACAACACAAATCTGACAACTATGCACAGAGAATTTCATATAAGAATTTTCAAATAAGCCTAACAGGCATGACTCCCTATTAGTACTATAGTACAAATTTAATTTCACAAGGGATAAATTAAACACAAGAATTTTCCTCACAGTGATCTCTTCCACCACAGCTCATAGCCCGGTTTAAACATATCAGTTTATATTAAAATGCGAGGATCTCGTCCTCGGTTCTGAATCATAAGTAATATGCACATCGTGCCAATCGAAACTTTTTATTTGCTCCTTCTAAATAATTTCCGTTAAAAAAAATCACAACATATAATGAACCCCACACCAGTAAGGCATATAATTCACAATTTGTAATTAATTATCCGTAAATTACATCAAAACCTACCGAAATGAGTAACAGAAAGCCACATTTAGCCTCACAAGTCTTATTAGTGACCAATATGGAATGATAGGCGTAGTTATCTCCATGGAATCTCCCAACAGGAGTAAACACATAAGTAGATTATAGAATTATGAAACTCACTCATAAGTGAAGCACAATAGGATGACTCGTCTTGATACTCAGAACCGAATCAAGTTAAGGAAATTATTCCTTTTTATTATATCAAGATCGCACCTGTAATGACACCAACTGATGTAGCCACCTCTGCCATACCATAAAACAAATATATCAACAGCTGGGTCTCCACCTCTAGGACGCTTTCTACCCCTCTATCCTCCACCCCTAACTGGTCGTGTGGGTGGTGTAGTAACTGCAATGGGGCACGTAGCCTGAGTGCTTTGATGAAATAAGTCTCTCCCAAGTTTGGGACAATTTTCTCATGATGTGCCTAGTATCACCATATTCATAACAACCCCTTTGTGGGTTAGGCTGCTCATATTGAGTCTGTGCCAGATAACTGGAATAACCATTGTAGGAACTCATATCGGTGGTGCATTAAAAGAACTTACTGGAGCACCCCGAGTAATCCGATGTGCGGACTGGGATGACCGACTGCCCGAGCCCCCGCCATAATGATTTATACTTGCAGAGTAGAATCCACTGAATCCCCCAGAACCTCCAGACGTCTTGGTCTCCTTAGTTTCCTTTTTCCTCACCCCGAACACGTTCTAATATCTTGGCAATTTGTACAACTAGCAGAAATGAAGTATCAACTTGTAGCTCCTGAGTCGTACAAAATTTTACGATCATAATTGAGTCCTATAATGAGTTTGTGGAGTCGCCCTCTGGCTGTAGGAAGCAAAGTAGGAGTATGACGGGCTAACTTATTGAACTTGATGGCATATTCTGACACTGTCAATGGTGACCTAACGCAATCGTTTAAACCCTATGCACCACGCATTACGGAGAGTCCGGGAAACAAACTCTTTCAAAAGAGCTTCTGAGAACTGAGCCAAGTGGGTGGTATTGCATTGGATGGTCTGCCCTCTTCATAGGCTTGCCATGAACATCGGTGGAGAATTATCTCTCCCAAGGCAAATTTCTTCTTTTGTTATGCTCACTCAACACTGTTGAGCTGACCCATTTCTTAACATACTCTTCGATTTTTCTTTGGGTAACCCTTACCCCTATTTATACACAACGATCACAAAAGTAGAGCTCCATACAGATAAATCTTGGCACGAACCATATAGTCCAGAATCTAGTCAACAACTGTACTTCCTCCAAAGCACCCCAAAATCTGCAACTGTGACGTCCACGCTGAGTAGACCTTTTGTAAATTTAGAATTGTTTCTATAACTCCTTTGGTACTGAAGTATAGGATTATTAAGGAGGCGGACATACCGCAAGTCCCAACCTTATCCTCTACAAAATCTCAGGCCTTAAACATGTGTAAATTTTAGGGAACCTTTCAGTACCACATAATCAGGCCAAAAAGTATATAACACATGACCCCGCAATCCATCCATTGATAGTGGACTCCCCCTACTCGACGCGAAGTCATAGGTCATAATGTCCGATGATCCACAATAATAACCTTCACATCTCGTATAAATCAACCAGACGCCAACGTCCGTTGCACCCCGCACATGATTCACTGGTTGATCTCTCAATACGTCCACATCTTCAGTTGGAACCACACGTTGAGGCAATGTTGAGCATCTATGGCTCCCTCGTAGTCCATCTGTGGCATCACGAACCATCGACGCACAACTGATACCGAGTGCGCAATGTCATACACGAGTGGATACAAAGGAATATGATATATATGTTTCAAGCTAAATAAATGCTGCACAATAAGGAATCAAAGAAGTGAATATTTTCCTAACAGTTCCATAGCCTCCCGAAGATAAGTACAGACGTCTCCGTACCGATCCACAAGACTCTACTAAACCTGCTTGTGACTCATAACACCTATGAACCTAGAGCTCTGATACCAACTTGTCACGACCCCAAATTCCCTCTGTAGGATGTCGTGATGGCACCTAGTCTCTAAGACTAGGTAAGCATATCAATGCGGAATAATAATAATAAATATGTGAAATAAATAAACTACAATTCAAACAATTTCAACTCCCAAAACCCGGTAAAAATAAGTCACAAGCTTCTAAGAATTTATCCTCAATGTCTCTATATAACATAGTCTAAAGAAAATAAGGAAGCAACATAATAAGAATAGAAGGGGACTCCGGAGTCTGCGGGCGCTGGCAGATATACTTCGAAGTCTCCTCGTACAACTAGTTTACTGATGCCTGGTCTAATAAGATGTACCGAGATCTGCACAAAACGATATGTACACATCCATAATCAAAACTCTACTAGACACGGCTCATAGACAACCCCTAGGATAGACTTGCTCTGATACCAAGTTTGTCACGACCCAACTGGAGGGTCATGACTAGCACCCGGGCCATACTTGCCGAGCACCAACGTACATTTTATCTAACCTTCCTTATTATCTTTAAGGGCCGACAAGACCAATATAAATGAAAGACATGGATCATGAACATCCAACAATGAAAGATAATGTCATGAACATACGTAACATGGGACGACAAGACTGTCAAGAAACTATATATAAGGTACGAGCTACCATGGTGCCATGAAAGACTATACAACAAAAATCAGCCGACAAGGCATTCCAAACCATACATGAGTCGACACCTGTCTATGAGCCTCTAAAAGAACATAAGTGCTACAACATTGCCGGAACAGGGCCCCGACATACCCATAAGGTCTATAACAAAAATGCATACCAAGACCACGGCAAGTCCGGAGAAAGGATCTTGCCAATAACGCTGAACCGGATAGCCTACTGTGATGGGGGAGCTGCGTCTACCCGTCTATCAGGACCTGCAGCACGACATGCAGCGTCCACAAATAAAAAGGACGTCAGTACGAATAAAGTACTGAGTATGTAAGGCAGAATAGCATAAGTAAGAACAATAATGTAAACAGTGATAGGGAATATACAACCTGTGACATCTGGGTACCTCTGAGGGCTACTGACATGAAATACATGATACATACATATATATATATACATAAACGTTTAAAACATATGCCTTTGTGGGCATCATCATCATCATATCGTACCCGGCCATAATAGGCTCGGTAAAACGTACCCGGCCATCATAGGGCTCGGTAGAATCGTACCCGGCCACGTGGAGCTCGGTAAAACCCAACTGATCAGTGGTTGCACAATAGGTGCCATACCCGGCCGACTATAGCGCGGCTCGGTAGAGTAAAATAGATACATATATATATGATGCATGCTGGACTCGTTGGAATCATAATTTGAACCTTTCGGAGTGACGTAAGGTCGGTATCCTTCGTACACGTTATTAGGATTAACTCTTCATCAAGAATCTTATAAGAATCAGGAACTACCAACAACATTGATAATATAAGAATAAGAGAAGTAACATCAATATCAATCATTTCATAAGAAGGGCAGCAATGTAAGTACTGCTAGCTTCTAAGAGTAGAGTATCTTTGGGAGCTCGTTCATTACATTATGTACAATTGGAGTCGTGCAAAAGAATGAAGGGGATAGCCTCACATACCTTGTATATACTGCCCAACCTCAAGCTATGCAAATATCACGACTCCTTAGTCTACAATAAGATAAATGACACTATCATTATCGTTTAAGCGTCGTAACTATTATGTATCGACCACAACCTATTTTACGATGAAACGGACAGCACCTCCCCTATTTATATGACTTCCCACAAGTCAATACAATCACCAAACAGCCCAAACAACATCATTAATAATCATATTGAGCCTCCAAAACAGTCCACCAACCAACAACATTACTACCAAGCTTTTCGATATATATTTCACAAGTTCTAGCTTCAACGACTTAGCTGCAATTTGGATAATCTTAAATATATATAGAGTAAGAGGTTACTTACCTTTAAACAGAAAGAACAACTCCAATTTGACCTTAATTTTTTACTAAATATCCCTTCAATTCTGCCACAAGAACAAGGAAGCGAAACTAGCAATTAATTCGGGTTTTTCGGCACTAGAATTACTTTAGAAGACTTGAAATCACCTAGGGTTGATATTAAAAACTTGAAGGTGTATTTACAGAACATAAAGCACTTAAAAAAACCTCCCACACGAGCTGGAACAACACAAAAATCAGCAACAACAAGAAAAACAAGAAACTTACTAGCACCACGGGATTCCCGACATTTGATTTGTGTTGTTTGCCCTTTGTTTGGGTCTTGGATCATGAGAGAACCTTGAGAGAATGTTTTTAGGGTTATAAGGTCTGAATATACTGAAAAATAATGACTTAAAACGGGGTTGAGTTATCTTATATATGTCCAAATGTCTTTAACCGCCTTTGTGGGCCCCATAGAGAGCAGCTTGGCGCACTCTCGCGAAAATGCGAATATCTCTCTATTCCGAGATCGTATCGATGAACGGTTTAATGCGTTGGAAACTAGACTCATAGATCTTCAATTTGATAGGTAGATCACCCCATAATTCTAAGCACATTGGGAGTAAAATGCAGTTACATTTAACCTAAAGTTTAAGTTAAATTATAAACCTAAGTTGCGACAACTTTTATCGACTTTTGTTTCATAACTTGCTTGACTTCAAAACTTATGATACGGATATTATATGATTTAAATACATTAAAACAAGACCTCTTGGGACAGTTAATCACCTCTAGTGTTATCCGAAAATACGGGTTACAACATCCTTGATTAGCTTAACTTCAAATACTTGTTAACCACTCTTATACACCCTTGTATCGTTTAAGACCAATAGGATTAACTTATTATCATCTCAAAGATAATCTCTTCTTGGATTTACGTCGACTACCTTACGGCGTGATCTATGATATGCAAATTTGGGTTGTAACATCCTCTCCCCCTTAGGAACATTCGTCCTCGAATGTAAGGGTTTATGGGGTGTCTAACTCATCGTGGATTCCGACGGAGATTTCCGGCTGAGTTTCCCTTATAAAATGGACACTAGCCAAACTTGCAAGCAGTTAAACCCAACCTATGGCCATACAAGACTATACAAAGCATTATGGATATGTACATTATCTGCATATCACCATTTTGTATTAAAAAAAGAGTATTCACAAGCTATTGCTTATCTCATAGAGCCGTTTCACCTTATAATGCATCCTTCTTTCCCCCGGTATCCTCGTTATTTTCACTCTGGAATAGGTAAGGGTATTTAGACTTCATCTCCTCTTCTGCTTCCCATGTCATTTCTTCTATATTCTTGTTCCTCCATAATACTTTCACGGAAGCTACATCCTTTGTTCTCAGCTTGCGGACTTGTCGATCTAATATAGCCACTGGCAGTTCATCATATGATAGATCCTTTGTAACTTGTACATCTTTGATAGGGATGACCCGAGAAGGGTCTCCAATACATTTCCTCAACATAGATACATGGAATACTGGGTGGACAAATTCCAATTCAGATGGCAATTCTAACTCGTAAGCAACCTGTCCAATTCGTCGAAGAATTTTGTACGGCCCAATATACCGCGGACTCAACTTACCCTTCTTCCCAAAACGCATAACACCCTTCATCGGCGAGATCTTCAGGAAAACCCAATCACCAACCTTAAATTCCAGATCACGACGTCGGACGTCGGAATAAGACTTTTGCCTGCTTTGTGCCGTCCTCAGTCGCTCTTGTATCACTTTCACCTTCTCAATGGCTTGGTGAATCAAATCTGGCCCATATAATTCTGTCTCACCGACTTCGAACCATCCAACTGGTGATCTACATCTCCTCCCGTACAGTGCCTCATACGGGGCCATTTTAATACTGGAATGGTAGCTATTATTGTAGGCAAATTCTATAAGTGCCAGATGGTCATCCCAATTCCCCTTGAAATCTAGAACACATGCTCGTAGCATATCTTCAAGCGTCTGGATGGTACGTTCAGCCTGTCCGTCAGTCTGCGGATGGAATGCAGTGCTGAGATTTACTTGTGTGCCTAAACCCTTCTGAAAAGACCTCCAAAAGTTAGCCGTAAATTGAGCTCCTCGGTCTGATATAATAGATACCGGCACACCATGAAGCCTAACAATCTCCTTGATATACAACTTCGCATAATCTTCAGCCGTGTAAGTTGTCTTAACTGGTAGAAAATGGGCAGATTTTGTAAGTCGATCAACTATCACCCAGATGGAGTCAAACTTATGATAAGAGCGAGGTAATCCAATAATGAAGTCCATATTAATCACCTCCCATTTCCAGGTCGGAATCTCTATATTCTGAATCAATCCACTAGGTTTCTGATGCTCGATCTTTACTTGTTGACAATTAGGACACTGGGCTACAAATTCTGCAATAGACTTCTTCATGTTATCCCACCAATATTGCTCCTTAACGTCATGATACATCTTTGTCGAGCCAGGATGGATAGAATATCGGGACTGGTGAATCTCAATCATAATCTTCTCTCGCAACCCTGCCACACTAGGTACACATAATCGGCCCTGGTATCTCAGTGTCCCATCTCCTCCGATCTTGAAAGCTGTAATCTTACACTGCTGAATTCCCTCTCTCAATCTTACTAAGGTAGGATCTTCATATTGCCGTGCTTTTACCTCGGCTACCAAAGATGATTCTGCTGTATTCTGTACAGTAACACCTCCGTCATCAGAGTCCAACAATCTGATTCTCATATTGGCCAGCTGGTGAAGCTCTTTGGTCAACCCTTGTCTACCTGCCTCAATATGTATTAAGCTTCCCATTGACTTACGGCTGAGAGCATCTGCCACAACATTAGCTTTACCGGGATGGTACAATATCTCGACATCGTAGTCTTTTCAGTAATTCAAGACACCTACGCTGCCTCAAATTCAACTCCTTCTGCTTGAAGATGTATTGTAAACTCTTGTGATCTGTGTAGATGTCAACATGGACGCCGTATAAGTAGTGCCGCCATATCTTCAAAGCATATATTACTGCAGCCAATTCCAAATCATGAGTCGGGTAATTCTTTTCATGCTTCTTCAATTGTCTTGATGCATAAGCAATCACCTTCCCACGTTGCATCAATACGCACCCCAAACCTATACCTGAGGCATCACAATATACCACATAACCTTCTGTTCCTTCTGGGAGAGTGAGCACTGGCGCGGATGTCAATCGATTCTTTAGCTCCTGAAAACTATGTTCACAAGCATCAGACCACTGGAACTTAGTTTTCTGTGTTAACTTAGTCAATGGTGCTGATATAGAGGAAAACCCTTCTACAAACCGCCTATAATATCCTGCTAGCCCCAGGAAGCTGCGGACTTCTGACGGTGTTGTAGGTCTCGGCCAATTCTTCACTGCATCGATCTTCTGAGTGTCGACACTAATACCCGCATCAGATATCACATGGCCAAGGAATGCTACTGAGTTCAGCAAGAATTCACATTTAGAGAGCTTAGCATATAACTTATGATCCTGAAGGGTCTGGGCATAAGCCTGAATACGGGAAATATCCATGCCCTCTACCAAGGAGGCTGTTGTGCACTCATTTATCAGATGTGGTCACCCTATCACTCATCTCGGCCACCATATGGGGAGTATACCTTGATAAAGAATCAAACTATATACTATACTCTCATGCACTCATATTACCCTGTCGAAGGTTCAAGAACTTATCAGCTCTAGCTCATCGTATCTCAGCTGGTAAGTAGTGATGAAGAAAGGCCTCAGAAAATTCCTTCCACACGGCTGGAGGAGCGTTCGGACCCCTAGATCTCTCCCAACTATCATACCATAAAATCGCTAAATCCCATAACCGATAAGAAGCCAACTCTACTGCCTCTGTATCACTAGCATGCATAACACGCAATGTACAATGAACCTGATCAATAAATGTTTGCGGGTCCTCCTTGGGGCTTGATCCGGTAAACACTGGAGGGTCTAGATTAATAAAATCACGAACTCCTGCACTAACCGGTTTATCAGCAGCACCGGTATTCTGCCTCTGAGCCTGAGCAGCTACTAAGCTACTCAACAACTGCACTGCACTGCGCATATCGTGGTCTGTAGTGCCAGACGGAGGAACTGGATGTACTGGGTGCCTCCTAATATCCTCTGGAGGAGACAGAGAGGTATGAGACGGCATCTCACTCTGAGGCTCACTTTGGCCTGCTATGGCTGGAGGCACCTGAATGTTACCCTCTCCTACAGCTGTATCAAGCCGTTTACTAATCGCTTGCTTCCTAGTCGAAGGCATCGCTAAAAGAAAACAAGGTGAATATTAGATATGAACACTTACGACTCAACTCTACGCACGATCTAGATTCAGGAAGAAGGTAACAACCCTAGATGTCACGTAGCCTCCTGATTATAAATGTGGCGCGCTACACATCCATAATCAAAACTCTACTAGACACGGCTCATAGACAACCCCTAGGACAGACTTGCTCTGATACCAAGTTTGTCACGACCCAACTGGAGGGTCATGACTAGCACCCGGGCCATACTTGCCGAGCACCAACGTACATTTTATCTAACCTTCCTTATTATCTTTAAGGGCCGACAAGACCAATATAAATGAAAGACATGGATCATGAACATCCAACAATGAAAGATAATGTCATGAACATACGTAACATGGGACGACAAGACTGTCAAGAAACTATATATAAGGTACGAGCTACCATGGTGCCATGAAAGACTATACAACAAAAATCAGCCGACAAGGCATTCCAAACCATACATGAGTCGACACCTGTCTATGAGCCTCTAAAAGAACATAAGTGCTACAACATTGCCGGAACAGGGCCCCGACATACCCATAAGGTCTATAACAAAAATGCATACCAAGACCACGGCAAGTCCGGAGAAAGGATCTTGCCAATAACGCTGAACCGGATAGCCTACTGTGATGGGGGAGCTGCGTCTACCCGTCTATCAGGACCTGCAGCACGACATGCAGCGTCCACAAATAAAAAGGACGTCAGTACGAATAAAGTACTGAGTATGTAAGGCAGAATAGCATAAGTAAGAACAATAATGTAAACAGTGATAGGGAATATACAACCTGTGACATCTGGGTACCTCTGAGGGCTACTGACATGAAATACATGATACATACATATATATATATACATAAACGTTTAAAACATATGCCTTTGTGGGCATCATCATCATCATATCGTACCCGGCCATAATAGGCTCGGTAAAACGTACCCGGCCATCATAGGGCTCGGTAGAATCGTACCCGGCCACGTGGAGCTCGGTAAAACCCAACTGATCAGTGGTTGCACAATAGGTGCCATACCCGGCCGACTATAGCGCGGCTCGGTAGAGTAAAATAGATACATATATATGATGCATGCTGGACTCGTTGGAATCATAATTTGAACCTTTCGGAGTGACGTAAGGTCGGTATCCTTCGTACACGTTATTAGGATTAACTCTTCATCAAGAATCTTATAAGAATCAGGAACTACCAACAACATTGATAATATAAGAATAAGAGAAGTAACATCAATATCAATCGTTTCATAAGAAGGGCAGCAATGTAAGTACTGCTAGCTTCTAAGAGTAGAGTATCTTTGGGAGCTCGTTCATTACATTATGTACAATTGGAGTCGTGCAAAAGAATGAAGGGGATAGCCTCACATACCTTGTATATACTTCCCAACCTCAAGCTATGCAAATATCACGACTCCTTAGTCTACAATAAGATAAATGACACTATCATTATCGTTTAAGCGTCGTAACTATTATGTATCGACCACAACCTATTTTACGATGAAACGGACAGCACCTCCCCTATTTATATGACTTCCCACAAGTCAATACAATCACCAAACAGCCCAAACAACATCATTAATAATCATATTGAGCCTCCAAAATAGTCCACCAACCAACAACATTACTACCAAGCTTTTCGATATATATTTCACAAGTTCTAGCTTCAACGACTTAGCTGTAACTTGGATAATCTTAAATATATATAGAGTAAGAGGTTACTTACCTTTAAACAGAAAGAACAACTCCAATTTGACCTTAATTTTTTACGAAATATCCCTTCAATTCTGCCACAAGAACAAGGAAGCGAAACTAGCAATTAATTCGGGTTTTTCGGCACTAGAATTACTTTAGAAGACTTGAAATCACCTAGGGTTGATATTAAAAACTTGAAGGTGTATTTACAGAACATAAAGCACTTAAAACAACCTCCCACACGAGCTGGAACAACACAAAAATCAGCAACAACAAGAAAAACAAGAAACTTACTAGCACCACGGGATTTCCGACATTTGATTTGTGTTGTTTGCCCTTTGTTTGGGTCTTGGATCATGAGAGAACCTTGAGAGAATGTTTTTAGGGTTATAAGGTCTGAATATACTGAAAAATAATGACTTAAAACGGGGTTGAGTTATCTTATATATGTCCAAATGTCTTTAACCGCCTTTGTGGGCCCCATAGAGCAGCTTGGCGCACTCTCGCGAAAACGCGAATATCTCTCTATTCCGAGATCGTATCGATGAACGGTTTAATGCGTTGGAAACTAGACTCATAGATCTTCAATTTGATAGGTAGATCACCCCATAATTCCAAGCACATTGGGAGTAAAATGCAGTAACATTTAACCTAAAGTTTAAGTTAAATTATAAACCTAAGTTGCGACAACTTTTATCGACTTTTGTTTCATAACTTGCTTGACTTCAAAACTTATGATACGGATATTATATGATTTAAATACATTAAAACAAGACCTCTTGGGACAGTTAATCACCTCTAGAGTTATCCGAAAATACGGGTTACAACATCCTTGATTAGCTTAACTTCAAATACTTGTTAACCACTCTTATACACCCTTGTATCGTTTAAGACCAATAGGATTAACTTATTATCATCTCAAAGATAATCTCTTCTTGGATTTACGTCGACTACCTTACGGCGTGATCTATGATATGCGAATTTGGGTTGTAACACTACTGGAGAATAAATAATGACATGGTAAAAATGTTTAAACAATATAATAAGATAAAATGACCATAGAAATGAATCAAGTAGTAGGTCACATTTAATTACACCAAATAATTACAAATAAATACCTCGTGGAAACAAAACATAATTTCTTTTCAACTTTAAGAAAGATCACAACAAAAATCAAAGGTAACTACGGCCATAAATCAATATCAGTAAGGGTACTCACGAGGTACCGCCTCGTAGTCCCAAATCATAAATAAATTCACAATATCTCATTTCCTTATCTCACCGCGGGAGCCTTCACAATTTATTTGAAAGAAAACATTTTTTCCGAAAAAGCATCCCGCATTTTAGCCATCCTTATCACACCGCATGACTTCTAGTAGTTCCCCCTACTAGCCACGCGTATCAAGCCACCCTTATCTCACCGCATGCGTTTCAATACCCAGACCTTATACCACCGCATGCGTATCAATATTACAATATATCACAAATAATTTAACTTGCCAAAATAATTCAACAATAATATTTTTTCACAATAAATAGCTCACGGCTCATGTCAAAATAATTCAACAATAATATTTTTTCACAATAAAGAGCCCACGACTCATGCTAAAATAATTTAACAATAATATTTTTCCACTATAAAGAGCTCACGGCTCATATCAAAATAATTCAAAAATAATATTTTTTCACAATAAAGAGCTCATTTCTCCATCACGATGAGTACGAAAATCTTACAAAAATATTTAGGAGTAAATAATTCAGGAAAATAATATTTCAAAATCTTTAATGCGTTACTTCAATATCAAGTTTAAAAATGTCAAATACATCATATTAATAATATTTAATTTAAAGAAAAGAAACCTTCAAATAATGCACACAATAAAAGAAACCAAGTTCCAACTAAAGAGATAAAACAATTAGCAGAAAAAGGTCAAGCAAATTTAAAATATAAATATTAAATCAATAATGAAGAATATAACAAAATGAAATAATTTAATTATTGGGCAACAGTGATCTGCACAATTTAAAACATAAATTTTCACATTTAGCCCGTGTACACACTCGTCACCTCGTGTACACGATTTTCCACGCATTACAATTATCAATCCTAGGGGGAATTCCTCCCCCCCCCCCCACAACGTTAGACAAGTCACTTACATCGACTTGCTCCAATTTAACCAAGTATTATGCTTTTTCCTCGATTTTCCGATTCCGATTCACTCATATCTAGTCATATTAAATTCAATACAGTCAACAAAAATTATAGTAATCAATTTCATAAGAAAATATTACATTGTTTCAATAAAATCCGAAATTAGCTTAAAATTTACCTGTGGGGCCCACATATCGAAATCCGGCGAAACTTACAAAATCCGACAACCCATTCGATTATGAGTCCACCCATACTAATTTTACCAAATTCCGATAACAACTCAACCTCACGGATTCACGGATTCACGGATGTAAATGAATATGGAATCATGAAATATAATCAATATAGGATAAGGAACACTTATCCCAATATTTTCCCGTGAAAATCGCCCAAGAACCGTGCTCCAAGAATCCAAAACACAATGAAGGAAATGACAATTTTTGGTCCTTAAGTTTTTGCACATCTGTCACTAAAAGTCCATTTTCCGTCACTAAAAGTCCATATTACGTCACTAAAAGTCCATTTTCCGTCACTAAAAGTCCATATTACGTCACTAAAAGTCCACCAGAACTTGCTAGTACCAGTCTTTCTTCAATCGATCATAACTTTATGTACAAATGTCCAAATGATGAATGGTTTAACTTTCGGGAAACTAGAATCAAACGACTACAACTTTCATATTTTGCAAATATTCCGATTCTTTATGAATTACAAGATATAAGCTTCCAAAGTCGGCTCCACGCATCAGAAATTTCTGGCGAAACTGCTCTACCAGCCTTCATTCAATCCATCATAACTTTCTGTACAAATGTCCAAATAATGAATGGTTTAACTTTCTGGACACTAGGATCAAACTACTACAACTTTCCTCTTTTGCAAATTTTTCCAATTCCTTATGAATTGCGAAATATAAGCTTCCAACATTGGCTCCACGCACGAAAATTCTGCAACAGAAATTTCCAGCAATCCTCTTTGTCCGAAATCCATTCCGTTTACCTTCCGAAATCCACCCGAGACCCTCGGGACCTTTACCAATTATACCAACATATCCCAAAATATAATACGAACTTAGTCGAGGCTTCAAACCACATCAAACAACATCAAAGCAACGAATTGCACCTCAAATCAAAATCTATAAACTTTGAACTTTTAAATTCTTTATCTTGTGCCGAAATACATCAAATCAAATCGGAATGATTTCAAATTTTGCACACAAGTAATAAATGACATAATAGACCTATTCCAATATTCATAATCGGATTTCGACCTTGATATCTAAAAGTCAACCCGCCAATCAAACTTCCCAAAAATTCAACTTTTGGCATTTCAAGCCTAATTCCACTACGGACTTCCAAATAAAATTCCGATCACACTCCTAAGTCCAAGATCACCATACAGAGATGTTGGAATCATCAAAATTCTATTTCAGGGTCGTTTGCACATAATTTGACATCCGGTCACTATTTGAACTTAAACTTTTAATTTTTCATCAAAATTTCATATCTCGGGCTAGGGACCTCGGAATTTGATTCCGGGTATACGCCTAAGTCCCAAATCACGATACGGACCTACCAAAACTGTCAAAATACTGATTCGAGTCCGTTTACTCAAAATGTTGACCAAAGTCAACTCAGTTGAGTTTTAAAGCTCTAATTCACATTTTAATTCATTTTTCACCTGAAAACATTTCGAAAAATTTTATGGACTGCGCACGCAAGTCAAGGAATAATAAATAGTGCTTTTAGAGGTCTTAGAACACAAAATTAATTATTAAATTTAAATATGACATTTTGGGTCATCACACTCGGATTCGAGTCATGAGTATGAAGTCGTCTTTGTTACGAAACACTTTCCGATGCGAGCTCAGATTTGATCAGGCTCCGTTGTCAATACAGGACAGGGGCGGAAACCAAAAATTAAAAATAAAATTTGTGAAAATAGTCAAGAATGGGAATTATATCTCTAAACCATCCTAATACACGAACATAGAAAAATCAATATATCATGTGTTCCCTACACAAGAAGCTAGAAGAGTAATAATTTCCCAAATACAAACTAAAATAAAAGGGATTTTACCTTCCTATACACTGTTTGAAACTTTATTACTCTCCATACTAAAGTTTTAATTTAATTACATGGTCATATACAATATATCAATTATATAAAAATAAATTTTAAATGAGTATCCCTTTATATTAGGAATTGAATAAGGAATATCAGTTATTTCCTTATCTCTTTATACTTTCTCACTCTCTCTCTGTCTCTCTCTCTTCGTCTTTCTGCTCCCCTTCTCTGCCCCTCCCCCCCAAATCTGCACAAGAAGTGCAGAGTGTAGTATTAGTTCAACCGAACTCATGTACTGGTAAGTGCCAAGCCTAACCTCGACGAAGTAGTGACGAGACTAAGGCAGATCACTTACATTAACTTGTACGCAATAATAATAATAATAATAATAATAATAATAATAATAATAATAATAATAATAATAATAATAATAATAATAATAATAATAATATAATAATAACAACAATAATAATAATAATAACAGGAATAGTAGTAAGACCAATAAATAATTTTAATAATTGAAATCAATTCAGCAGTCACAATCCCTCAACTTGTTTCCATTGCGCCGTGCAACCCGTTCCCCCAAGATAAACTTTAAATAAGTCTGTTGCGGCGTGCAACACGATCCCCCAATATAGACTCTTAAATAAGTCTGTTGCGGCGTGCAATCCGACCCCCCAATATATTTACTTTCATTTCTGTTGCGGCGTGCAACCCCATCCCCAATATATTTTTACAAATCATAAATGTAATAAACATCACTCCAATAAATACTGTTGATACCCAATTTTTTCCTCATATTTTCCAATTATATATATATATATATACACCTTCAAAATAGTGCATATGCATCATTATTTTATTTACAAGCATACACATTATTTTTATGAATATTTAAATATAAAATATAAAATGATTTTAAATATAAAATGATTACCCTACAAATTATTTTTATTATATAAATATAAAATGATTACCCTACAAATTATTTTTATGAATATTTAATCATCTAAACTTATCATTTATACCAATATGAGGTTTTAAATATTTTCAGTGCATTCATCATAATTACATTTGCATTTTTAAAGGCTAAATTGCACATATTTTGCAATAATAGCCCATATGCATATATAATTACATTATTCATACAGAAAATAACTTTTTATATTTTAATAATGTTAAGTAATTATTTTTAATCATTTATATGTACAAATGATATTTTTGTTATTTATTTGATTAAA